>NC_083344.1:63699566-64006928 GCF_019175385.1 Lycium barbarum | reverse complement strand
CCCATAGCATGATGACACGTATTCGATACTGGTGCTCATCACCGCATGACTATTACAACCCCCTTAATGTAACGACCTATTCAGTTGTTATAGTCTTTCTGGCATTTTAGCCCCTTTTTCTAGCTTGGTTAGCCCATTTTGACCTAAGGGGACCTTTGACTCGCTTCCTGAGGTGTCTAGATTTGATTCGGGTGACTTTTTGTAAAATTTTGGCTTTAACCAAAAAAGTGTTGACTAAGTTGACTTTTGGGTAAACAGACCTTTCTTGAAAATCCATCGATTCCGAGAGGTTTGGATGATCATTTAGAATTTATGTGTATATCCGGTTCGGTTTCCAAATCACTCGGATGCATTTTGGGACTTGGGTTGGGAAGTATGTAATGAGGTATCAGGCGTTGACTCGATAAACGAGGCCTCTGTTGGAAATTTCGAGGCCACGAGTGTGTTCGTAGGGTACTTTTATGTAGGTTTAGGTATGTCATTTGTAAGCAGATAACCTCGGGTGTGGTTTGGTATTTCGGTTGAGACTTAGAAAATTATTTGGATTATGATGCCTGGTGTCTGCCATAGCAGCACCAGTACAATCCCAGCGGCACATCTGTTGCGGTAGGATGACCATTGGGGCGGTGAAACCCATTTCTTCCCAGACCGCCCCAACGGTCCTAGATGACGCTGTGGCGGTGGCGCTGTAGGGACCCCGATGCTGTCGTGGCCGTATCGGGCCTGTTATTTCATTAAGTGTGCATTAAATAAGCCCTTAGTCTATCATTTATCACCATTACGAAAATTGAGCTCTTGGGGACTGTTTTAGAAGAATCTTGGAGAAAACTCTTAGTGGTAAGTTTTCTTAATCTTCTTACTATTTCATTATTCCTAATCATCTTAAGAATTCTTCTTTCCTTGTTAGCCCTTAGTAATGGATGATTAAAAGCGAGTTTCGATGGATTTTATTTCTAGGCTTATTAATGATAAAATTGATGGAGTTTATGCTAGATTTTGATGAACCTATGGTTGTTAATCATATATCTTCCATTATTAGTGTTTAATTCTTGAATCAAAGAGTTCGGGTTTATACCCAAATTGGGGGTTTCACTTGAATTTCAAAACTAGGTGAATCCATAAGTTAAATTAGAAATTAGTTGTTGGGTTATGATCACCTAGTGCTTAATTTCATATTTTACTCCCGAATTTCCCGTTTTGACCTAGCGGGCCCCGTTTTCCGAAATTCTAGATTTCGTTGTCACGACCCGTCAAGGGGGCCGCGACGAGCGCTCGGTGCTAGCCCACCCGGGCACCCCTTGGCTTGCACTTACACTTTCTTCTAGGTGAGACACATAATTAAACATATATTTCTATTCATCAGTCGTACTAGTCCCATTGGACAACAATGCCTTTATATCATCATTGGCATCTATACCACGTCAATGTACAAGAGCCGACAAGGCTAACAAAAGATATACAAAATATAGGCCGGCAAGGCCAGACATACCCTACCACATACACATGTCTACGAGCGTCTAAGGAGAGTATAACATATCACATAAGCGGGACAGGACCCCGCTATGCCCATAATTATATACACAAAAGAATAAGTACCCAAAAGCTATAGCTCCGAATGAAATGGAGCTCTGCTATGTAGTCCCGGAGAATGTAGCTATAGGTCAATCCTGTCTCCCTGTACACCTACAGGCATGACGCAGCGTCCACAAACAAAAGGGACGTCAGTACGAAGAATGTACTGAGTATGTAAAGCATGATCAATATCAATGTAGAAGCATAATAAGCAACATGAAAGATAGCACGGGATGGGAGATAGTAATATCATCGTCATAAGCACTTACTTGCCTTTCATAGGAATTTTCCATTTCTAATGCGTATTTGTGTACATATAGCCATATTCGTACCCATAATCGTATCCGTTCCATATTTGCACTCGTATTCGTATACGTACTTGTGTCTATGTCATATACACAATCATATCATATAAATAGCATTTACATAGCATACCAGTCCATGCAGGATCGGTGTTTCATACATACTTGGCCAACCAAGGCTCAAGGTTACACATACCTGGCCCTACCGAGGCATCAGAGCTACATCTACCTGGCCCTACCAGGGCATCAGGGTTATCCGTACCATCTGCAGAGGTGTTCGCGCATTACATAATCATATACATATTTATTTACATATCCTACCCGACCTCATAAGCTCGGGGTTCCATAATAGTCATACATAGATACATATACATAATGGCTCATAAGCATCTTTACTATCATAATTACTATCATCGTCGTCATCGTTATCGTCATTGCTATTACTACTATAATCGTCTTCCATATCATTGTCACTATTATCGTCGTTTCTCACATCTATCTTTATAGGCTTACTCGTCATACGAGGAAGTTAGTACAATCATAGCATATCAAGAATCGTGAGCTTACAAGCTCGGAAGATCAAATCATTTGAAAGATATCATAGTCTTATAGAAGATTTAGACGGTTGGATAAAGAACCATGCCTTATGAAAGAAGGGTTAGCCTTACATACCTTTCCGTTCAACTATTCTACACTTGCACGTTCTCCTCCGAAGCTCACGTCTATACCTTCGTTAAAGTCATACTATCATTAGAATCGATAGCTAGCACACATGAAAAAACTAGAGAAAATCGGGCAACATCTCCTCCATTTATAAGACATTCCTCTATAGCGTATATCAACTCCCAAACATCAATAATACATTCACAATACTATAACGATAGTCATTATTCATCCATATTATCCATATTCTAGACTTACTTTCAATCATCGATATCCATAGCCATAACACACGACGATGTCCATTCACATACATTGCCCATATCATGTTCTCAACATCATTTATAACATATTTACATCACAACACATCAAGAATCATTACTCAATTCAAGTTATTTCTCAAAATGGCACTATTCCACATTCATGACCCATTTTCTATACCCTTCTACAATCCAAGTATCTCAACTCTCAATTACCTTAAACAACATAGAAATACCATAAATCTTACCTTAGATGTTGTAGGAACAAGCCTTGGTTAATAATATTCCACTTGAGCAAAAACCCTAGTTCATCTCCATTGGGATTTCTTGGCTTGAATGATCTTCAATGGGTTTTCTTTCACTTGATTCACTTGGTTTATGTTGTTTATCACTAATAATCCTTGAATTCTTGTGGAATAAATGTAGAGAGATGTTTTAGAGAGAAGGGGTGTGGACGTGAAATGAATTAATAAGCTTGAGTCCCCTTTTTAATGACTTAAAATCTGATTTGAAATGAACAGTAGTCGAAAGTGCACATTGGTCGTAAACTCAGTTTACGATATGTATTCCAGTTTACGGGCCGTATTTTGTGGACGTATTTAATCATAACAGAACCAGAAAGTCAAGCTGAGACATGTTGGTTTACGAACACAGTTTACTGGCCGTATTTCAGTTCACGGTTCGTATTTCAAGTCGTCTTTAATCAATCAAGTATTTGACAAAAAGTTGAAGTTTTGGAAGTTGAAATACGACATGGCAGTTTACGGTCCCTATTTCATTTTTACGATCAACTGGCCAAAGTGCAAATCTGCAACTTTCCACATTTTCAGAACCTGTAGTTAGTAATTATGAAGCATAACCTATCTCTTATTGCAATTGCCTTTTGAATCTTACTTAGGGTCGTCAAACATCGTTTCCTTCTTATTAAAACATCGTATACGCTATGCCCTTTGTTAGCCTATCCACTGTACGTTCGCGGGGAAATTTTCGAGGTGTAACATTCTTCCCCCCTTTTGGAACATTCGTCCTCGAATGTTAAACACTCGGGATCCTACGAAAATTTTGCCAGAGTTTCCCCTGTAATTTGGCACTACTCACTTGTCACAACAACCCATAATATCATCGCCTCACAGGGCTACGTTACAATATCAACATATCTATGGCCACACACGACCGAAAGCATGAAAAGGAAATCATACATACCTTATGATCTTGAGATCTCGTCTTGGATCTCTCCCAAGGGCTGAAATAAATACGGGTATCTGGATCGCATACATTCTTCCGGTTCCCATGTCATTTCTTCTCGTTTACTGCTTCTCCATAAAACCTTAACTGAGGCCATTTCCTTGTTTCTAAGCCTCCGTACTTGCCTATCAATTATGGCAATGGGCACTTCTTCATAAGTCAACTTTTCTGTCACTTGCACATCGCTTATTGGCATGATCTTAGTAGGATCTCCAACACATTTTCGAAGTATTGAGACATGGAAAACTGGGTGAACTGACTCCAAATCCGAAGGCAGATTTAAATCGTAGGCCACTTTGCCCACTTTGCGCACGATCTCATAAGGCCCAACGTATCGGGTACTAAGCTCCCCCTTCTTGCCAAATCTCATTACACCCTTCATCGGTGACACTTTCAAGAATACCAAATCTTTGACTTGGAACTCTAAGTCTCTTCGATGATTATCCACATAGGACTTTTGACGACTTTGGGCTGCTAACAACCGATCTTGTATGAGCTTGACTTTCTCTATAGCTTGCTGGACCAAGTCTGGCCCTATCAAATTAGTCTCTCCTTGTTCAAACCACCCAATTGGAGATCTACACTTTCGCCCATATAAAGCCTCATACGGTGCCATTTGGATGCTAGAATGATAGCTATTATTGTAAGCAAATTCAATGAGCGGTAAATGGTCATCCCAATTACCTCTAAAATCTAGCATACATGCCCGTAACATATCTTCAACAGTCTGAATGGTGCGTTCAGCTTGCCCATCGGTCTGTGGGTGAATTGCCGTTCTAAGGCTCACTTGGGTCCCTAAACCCTCTTGGAAAGACTTCTAAAAATTTGTTGTAAATTGAGTCCCTCTATCAGAGATAATAGATGTTGGAATACCATGGAGTCTCACTACCTCCTTAACATAAAGCCTCGCATAATCCTCTGCCACATAGGTCGTTCTGACCGGTAAGAAATGAGTTGACTTTGTGAGCCTATCTACAATCACCCATATAGAATCATACTTACGTTGAGAACGGGGTAAGCCTGCAATGAAGTCCATGTTAATTACTTCCCACTTCCAAGTTGGAATTTCTATGGCTTGCAACAATCCACCTAGCTTTTGGTGCTCAATTTTCACATGCTGACAGTTGGGACATTAAGCTATGAATTCTGCTATACCTTTCTTCATTCCATTCCACCAATATATAGACTTAAGATCATGATACATTTTCGTCGCACCGGGGTGAACAGAATAACAGGAACAATGAGCTTCTCTCAATATTTGGTGGCGTAAACCTACCACATTGGGAACGCATAATCTGCCTCGACATCGGAGAACTCCGTCTCATGAAAGCTCAAACGATGACTACTCTTTCTAAGGGAATGTATCTCTGTAATGCATTAGCATAGGATCTTCGTATTGTCGCCTCTTCACTTCTGCTACTAGTGACGAGACTGCTGAATTCTGAATAGTAGTGCCCTTGCTACCTGAGTCCACTACTCGAACTCCTAGACTAGCTAGTTTCTGGAGCTCACGAACCATTTCTCTTTTCTCTGGTCGTATATCACACAAACTTCCCATAGATTTGCGGCTAAGGGCATCAGCCACAACATTTGCCTTTCCGGGGTGATACATGATATCGACATCGTAGTCTTTTAGCAACTCCAACCATCGTCGTTGCCGCAAATTCAACTCTTTCTGCTTGAAGATATACTGAAGACTCTTATGATCTATATAAATATCCACATGGACACCATATAAATAATATCTCCAAATCTTTAATGCATGAACCACTACGGTTAATTCTAGATCATGGGTTGGGTAATTCTTCTTATGTTTTCGTAACTGCCTTGAAGCACACGCAATCACCTTACCATGTTGCATTAATACACAGCCTAGCCCAACACCTGATGCATCGCAATAAACAACATATCCTTCCGATCCCTCTGGAAGTGTCAAGACTGGGGCAGAAGTCAATCTATTTTTCAACTCTTGGAAACTACGTTCACAAGCATCTGTCCATTAAAACATTGCTGATTTCTGGGTCAACTTTGTGAGTGGTGCAGAAATAGAAGAAAAACTCTCAACGAATCTCCTGTAATAACCTGCTAAGCCTAGAAAGCTACGAACCTCCGTAGGAGTTGTGGGCCTTGGCCAAGTCATCAAGGCCTCAATCATTTGACCATCTACCCGAATACCATCGGCTGCAACAATGTACCCTAGAAACGTCACTGAATTCAACCAAAACTCACACTTTGAGAATTTTTCAAACAACCCTCGAGTTTGGAGAACTCCAAGGACAGTACGCAAATGATCAGCATGTTCTGCCTCGGATCTAGAATATACCAAGATATCATCGATGAATACAATCACAAACAGATCTAGGAAGGGCCTGAACACATCATTCATCAAATCCATAAACACTGCCGGTGCATTAGTTAGCCCAAATGACATTACCCGGAACTCAAAATGACCATATCTTGTTCTGAAGGCTGTCTTAGGGATATCTTTCTCCCTAACTCTCACTTGATGATACCCGGACCTCAAATCGACCTTTGAAAACCAGTTGACACCTTGCAATTGATCAAATAAGTCATCAATCCTCGGGAGAGGTTATTTCTTCTTAATCGTCACCTTATTCAATTGCCGATAATCGATGCACATTCTCAAGGAGCCGTCTTTCTTTTGGACAAACAATACGGGTGCTCCCTACGGGGATGAACTAGGCCTAATAAAGCCTTTATCAAGCAAGTCTTTCAACTGCTCCTTCAACTCTTTCAATTCTGCGGGTGCCATTCTATAGGGAGGAATTGATATAGGCTTGGTGCCTGGCAACACATCAATAGAAAAATCAAACTCCCGCTCGGGAGGAAGGCCTGGAAGCTCTTCTGGGAACACATCCGGAAATTCATTTACTACAGGAACTGACTGAAAAGTCGGTGATTCAGCTGCTACATCTTGAACCCCAACTAGATGGTAAATGCAACCTTTCGTGATCATTTTCCTTGCCTTTAGATAGGAAATAAACCTACCTTTTGGTGACGCCGTATTTCCTTTCCATTCTAAAACTGGTTCTCCCGGAAACTGGAAATGAACCATTTTCATTCTACAATCAACATTGGCGTAGCAAGAAGGCAACCAATCCATGCCCATAATAACATCAAAATCCACCATTTCAAACTCATGCAAGTCAATCATAGTACGACGACTACAAATCACAATTACACAATTTCTATATACTCGTCTAGCTACTACCGATTCTCCAACGGGTGTAGACACCTCAAAAGGTTTGATCGACTTCGGTTCAACTCTAAATCGACCCGCAATATATGGAGTAACATATGACAATGTGGAACCCGGATCAATCAAAGCATATACATCATGACAGAATACCGATAATATACCTGTGACCTTGTCAGGAGAAGACTCAAGATCTTGGCGTCCAGCCAAAGCATAAACACGGTGCTGAGGACCGCTAGAATTGGGGACTCTCCCTTTGCCTCTACCATGGCCAACTGCCGCATGTGAACCTGGCCCCATAGGGCGCACAGATGCTGATGACCCGGCTATCGACCCTGAAGGCTGGGTCCTACCTCTACCATGAACCGAGGGGCAATCACGCATGATATGGCCTGGTAGACTACATGAATAGCAAACATCTGAACCCAATCGGCATAGACCCCAATGGAACTTCCCACACTGGGAACCTCATAGTGCGGGTGGCCTTGCCTGACCCAAATCATCTCTAAACTGAGACCCCAAATAACTATGACGCGGCCCGGAACGAATAGATCTATCGAATCTCTGGCCGAAAATCTGTGGAGGTGAACTAGTGATAGAATAGCCTGAGTGCCTAGAAATCTACTATCTGTGCCCACCTCTGAACTCACTCATCGGACCTGAATATCTGGCCCTCTTGCTATGACCCCTATCCTGCTCGCGTTCATTTCTCTGTTGTTGTAAAATTTCTTCCATGAGCCTGAATGCGTGCAGAGGTGCAATATCCATGTTGTCCTGAAGGGATGCAGTCAAGCACCTATCTATCAAATGCGGCCCTAGGCCTTTCACAAATCGGTGCACTCAGTCACCCATATCCACTACCATAGCCGAAGCATACCTTGCCAAGGAATTGAAGCGGAGACTATACTCTACAGCACTGATGCTACCTTGCCTTAAATTTAAGAACTTACCGGCTCTAGCTCGCCGAACTTCTGGAGGCATATAGTGTCGGAGGAAAGCATCAATAAACTCTTGCCATACCTGGGGAGGTGTATTGGCCCCACGTGAAGCCATCCAAATCGTGTACCACTGGATCGAGACATCTCTCAGCCTATACGACACTAACTCCACCGATTCGGTGTCCGAACCATGTATCAGTCGAAGCGTCCTCAACATACCATCACTAAAATCCTGAGGGTCCTCCTCCGGCTTAGATCCAAAGAATTCCGGAGGGTTCAAAGTAATGAAGTAGCGGGCCCTTGCACTAACAACCCTATCACCTTGCCTTGCACTTTGCCGCTGAGTCTGTGCAGCAACCAACCGAGTAAGCAAAGGTATGGCCTCTTTTAAATCATGGCCTGAAGTATCCGGTGGAGGAGCCGGAGGTGCTGGAGCTGGGGCTGAGGCTCCCTCACGCTCCTCTAATATAGGTACTGAATGGGAGGACTGAGATTGAGCCGCACTCTGGGACTCACTTTCCTCTACTACCGGTGGCTGTGCTCTTTCAGCCCTCTTTTCTGCTACCGTCTTTCCCTTTTGGGCTACTGTAGCCTTTCTCTTTACAGGCATTTCTGAAATACACAACACACGATTAAGGGACAAGAATTTCTTATATCATAGCTCTATCGCACGATTATTATGAGGAAAGAAGCTCAATCATTCCTAAAATGCCTGCAGCTTCTTGTTTATAACTGTGGCGCGCAACACACCCATAACAAAGACTCTACTAGACACGGCTCGTAGACACACCCTAGGACTGAACTGCTCTGATACCACTTTTGTCACGACCCGTCTAGGGGGCCGCAACGAGCGCCCGGTGCAAGCCCACCCGGGCACCCCTTCGCTTGCACTTACACTTTCATCTAGGTGAGCCACATAATTAAACATACCTTTCTATTCATCAGTCGTACTAGTCCCATTGGACAACAATGCCTTTATATCATCATTGGCATCTATACCACGTCAATGTACATGAGCCGACAAGGCTAACAAAAGATATACAAAATATAGGCCGACAATGTACATACCCTAGCACATACACATGTCTACGAGCCTCTTAGGAGAGTATAACATATCATATAAGCGGGACAGGACCTAGCTATGCCCATAATTATATACACAAAAGAATAAGCACCCAAAAGCTATAGCTCCGAATGAAATGGAGCTCTGCTATGTAGTCCTAGAGAATGTAGCTATGGGTCAATCCTGTCTCCCTGTACACCTGCGGGCATGACGCAGCGTCCACAAACAAAAGAGACGTCAGTACGAAGAATGTACTGAGTATGAAAGCATGATCAATATCAATGTAGAATCATAATAAGCAACATGAAAGGTAGCACGGGATGGGAGATAGTAATATCATTGTCATAAGCACTTACTTGCCTTTCATAGGAATTTTCCATTTCTAATGCGTATTTGTGTACATATAGCCATATCCGTACCCATAATCGTATCCGTTCCATATTTGTACTCGTATTCGTATACAATCTCGTGTCTATGTCATATACACAATCATATCATATACATAGCATACCCGTCCATGCAGGATCGGTGTTTCATACATACTTGGCCAACCAAGGCTCAAGGTTACACATACCTGGCCCTACCGAGGCGTCAGGGCTACATCTACCTGGCCCTACCAGGGCGTCAGGGTTATCTGTACCATCTGCAGAGGTGCGCGCGCATTACATAATCATATACATATTTATTTACATATCCTACCCGGCCTCATAAGCTCGGGGTTCCATTAATAGTCATACATAGATACATATACATAATGGCTCATAAGTATCTTTACTATCATAATTACTATCATCGTCGTCATCGTTATCATCATCGCTATTACTACTATAGTCGTCTTCCATATCATTGTCACTATTATCGTCGTTCATCACATCTATCTTTATAGGCTTACTCGTCATACGAGGAACTTAGTACAATTGTAGCGTATCAAGAATCGTGAGCTTACAAGCTCGGAAGATCAAATCATTTGAAAGATATCATAGTCTTATAGAAGACTTGGACGTTTGGCCAAAGAACCATGTCTTATGAAAGAAGGGTTAGCCTTACATACCTTTCTGTTCAACTATTCTACACTTGTGCGTTCTCCTCCGAAGCTCACGTCTCTAACTTCATTAAAGTCATACTATCATTAGAATCGATAGCTAGCACACATGACAAAAACTAGAGAAAATCAGGCAACGTCTCCTCTATTTATACGACATTCCTCTGTAGCGTATAACAACTCTCAAACATGAATAATACATTCACAATACTATAACGATAGTCATTATTCATCCACATTATCCATATTCTAGACTTACTTTCAATCATCCATATCCATGGCCATAACACACGACGACGTCCTTTCACATACATTTCTCATCTCATGTTCTCAACATCATTTATAACATATTTACGTCACAACACTTCAAAAATTATAACTCAATTCAAGCTATTTCTCAAAATGGCATTATTCCACATTCATGACCCATTTTTCTATACCCTTCTACAATTAAAGTATCTCAACTCTCAATTACCTTAAACAACATATAAATACCATAAATCGTACCTTAGATGTTGTAGGAACAAGCCTTGGTTAATAATACTCCACTTGAGCAAAAACCCCTAGTTCATCTCTATTGGGATTTCTTGGCTTGAATGATCTTCAATGGGTTTTCTTACACTTGATTCACTTGGTTTATGTTGTTGATCACTAATAATCCTTGAATTCTCATGGAATAAATGTAGAGAGATGTTTTAGAGAGAAGGGGTGTGGACGTGAAATGAATTAACGAGCTTGAGTCCCCCTTTTTAATGACTTAAAATCTGATTTGAAATGAACAGTAGTCGAAAGTGCACAGTGGTCGTAAACTCAGTTATGGTCCGTATTCCAGTTTACGGGTCGTATTTAATCATAACAGAACCAAAAAGTCAGGCTGAGACATGGTGGTTTACGAACACAGTTTACGGGCCGTATTTGAAGTCGTCTTTAATCATTCAAGCATTTGACAGAAAGTTGAAGTTTTGAAGTTGAAATACGACATGGCAGTTTACGGGTCGTATACCACTTTACGGTCCGTATTTCATTTTTACGATCAACTGGCCAAAGTACAAATCTGCAACTTTACACATTTTCAGAACCTGTAGTTAGTCATTATGGAGCATAACCTATCTCTTATTGCAATTGCCTTTGGAATCTTACTTAGGGTAATCAAACATCGTTCCCTTCTTATTGAAACATCGTATACGCTATGCCCTTTGTTAGCCTATCCACTGTACGTTCGCGGGGAAATTTTTGAGGTGTAACATTGGGTTTGACCTAAATTGAATGATAGCAATATTAGTACCGTTCTTCATGATTTCTAATCTAGATTTTGAATATGCCTAGACTTCTTTGATCTTGAGGCTCAGTAGAAGGGCAAGGCAAAAGGGTGATTGGTTATTGTTTGCTGTTCGGCCATCCAGGTAGGTTATGGCATACCCTTGGTGAGACTTCGTGCAACGAAGCATATATTTAGATGATATTGTCGGAGCAAGCATGTAAACCTACAGGTATGAAGCTGGGTTGGATATTGTCTTAGGTTGGGCTCTGTTGTGTGATTGGGGCTAGCCACCCCGTTGTGTTGTGACTTGATTGGTTTATTGTGTTGGCTTGATGCCACATGCTGTTAGTAGATATTTGAATATGTTGTTCCTTCTTGATTGTGATATTGCAGTATCTTACGGTTTGACGTTGATATGAGGATAGAGTTATATATGACTTGTGTAGTCTTTCATGATATTATCGGTGTACCCATGTTAGTACTTGTGATACTGATATATTGTTGGCGTACCCAAGTTGGTACTTGTGACATTTGTATGTCGTTGGCGTATCCATGCTGGTACTTGTGATATTGATCTGATTATGGATGTTGATACATGCATTGCACGCACTCTCATGATATACTGTTGATACATTGTTTGTACTTGATGAAATACTGTGATGAGCTGGGCTCAGTTTTAAAATGAGAGTGACGTGAGAGTCCGATATCTGATGTTAGTCATAAAATCATGGATTGAGTGAGTGCATGAACTCCACCGGTCCCCCCAGGTGGTGCCGGTGAGAACCTCCGTGGGCAAAGATCCAAGTCTCGTCTGTCTGTTGGTCAAAGATCTGGGATGAGTGGCACTTAGAATTCACGAGTCACCTTGGGTTGTGCTACCGAGACGTCAATACTTCCGTCCGGAGTACATGTGTACACAACATTTGGATGGCATTCATACATTATTGCATTGCATTGCATCACGGCTTATATTGAGATAATTTGGTGTTTTTACTTGTGATGTTGGATCCGGATTGAACATATTGAGACTTGGTACATTTGGGATTAGATGCTCTACTTAGGTGATGACGTGTACTTGGTTTCGATTATGTTTGACTTATACTTGTTGATTTATCTGCCTATCTTGCTTTATTGTTTGAATTATGTTAGCTATACTTAGTTGGCCTATGATACCTACCAATACTGCGGTTTTGTACTGATCTGCACTTGCTGCATTCTTTTATGAATGCAGAGTACCAGGTTGAGTCTTCCTCCATTTCCCGTGGCGTATAGTCGCCTTCAGCTTTAGCATCGAGTTTTCGAGGTGAGCATGAGTCGCTCGCCGCCTTGAAGACTCCTCTTATTATTATGTCTTACTTTTCTACTCTGAGACATAGACAGATTGATGTATTATTAAATTCCAGACTTATACTATTTCATTTAGATGCTCTTGTATGACTTAGACCAGACCCTGGAGGTATTTTCTCTATTCAGCACTATTTTTATTATATATTATTGTGAGACTTACGTAATCATTCTATTCCCCTTGCTTGATTTATTTATTTATATCTTCATTTATTGCTAGGTTAAGCGTTCGCTTACCGAGATGGGAAAGGTAAGTGCCCGCGGGACTTAATCGAAATGGGCCGTGACACTTAATCACCCCATAACCCTCTTATTAGATTTATTTTAGCCAACCACATGTTCAAGAGGAGTGTAAGGTCTCAACTTGCCTGGATTACCGATTAACGAATCACAACTCCTTCTTACCAAGCCGAATAATCTCCGAATGATCAAAGTCGCATCTAATGCGGATTATACGTTAGAATACGAGTCTATCAACACCCATATTGCTACATAAATCCAAATCCCCAAATTAAGCCCTAAAATTAGGATTCTGAACCCAAAATGGCAAAATATAACTCATATGCAAAAAATCATGCATGAACAATCAATAATTCATGCTCAATTACCAAAAAAACCTCAATTCTTAGGTTAGGTTGCAAAACTCTTTCATTTCCTTTTTAATCCAAACATTCTATGCATGGGTTATGAACCTAAATCATGGCAATAATCAAAATACCAAGTTAGAAGACTTACCCAATGGTTTTCTCCATGAAATCTCTTCAATCTTCTCCAAAATCGATCTCAAGACTTAAGGGTTTAGAATGAATTATCTAAAGATGGAAGACACTAAAGGCACATTCTGTTCAGCGATTCACGCACCTGCGCACTCGAAAATCCCAAAAGAGGTCTCGTCGACCAAGTCAACCCCGAACAGGAAAAACCAACTTTCCAACAAAATTATCAAAATGCCCCCCAAGAACCTCAGAAACTGAACAAAACACTCAAACAGCCTATATTCGACGTTTCAAAGCTAATGGAACTGACGAAATTCAATAAATAACACAAATACCCCCGATGATGCCTAAAGTCAACCTAACACAAAGATTCTTCAACTTAAAAACTTTTCAACTTAAGATATTTCATCTATCTTGGGAGTTGTGCCAACCACACCCACTACACAACAATCCAAAACAAGCAAAAGGGTGGGTTCACAAAGGCAAAATAGGCAAAAATGAGAAAACAACCAAAACGACCTAACGGGTCGTTACAGATTAAAAGCTTAATCACATACTTTCTTCCCAATTATTGTTGTTGTCTTGATCATAAAAAAACATATTTTTGTATCTTCTAAGAAAAGTTGTTTCATCATCGATTTCTGATGTTCTCGGATGGCAGAAACTCATACACAAAAATCCATGGAGAAATTATGATTTTTATTGAGGAGAAAGAAAGAGACTTCTACTCCGATGAATTATAATAGTTGATGGAGTGAGGAGAAAGACAGAGACTTCTTATGGAGTATATATAGTATGTGACTCTTATACAGGAAAAGTTTAATATTTAAGCTATTAAATAAATTAAGGTAACTAGTTTCTCGGCACGTACATTACACATGTATGCCGAGTCAATGTAGTATATGATTTTTTAAACATAATATTTATATTATTTGTCACGACCCGACTAGAGGGCCATGACGGGTACCCTGAGCTGACTACCGAGCACCACTCATTATGCTAGTCATCATGCTCATCCTGGACACATATAATCTCGAAGGCAACACATGCATATATATAAGCCGTCACGGCTGCAAAAATGATATACAAAATACAACGTAGTCATCATGGAACATCTACTACCCACACAAACGTATCTACGAGCCTCTATTAGAGTACTAAAACATAAGGACGAGACAGGACCCCGTCATACCCAGAATATATATACAAAATACTATGACCATAAGTAGCACCTCCGGAGTAGTGGAGTGCTCATGTGAATCCGCTGATAAGATGAGCTCCTACGGGTCTGCACCGTCTCCCTGTCTACCTATGGGCATGAACACGGCGTCCAAAAAGAAAAAGGGCGTCAGTATGAAAAATGTGTTGAGTATGTAAGGCATGAACAATACTAGCATAATAAAGAAATAATGAAACATGAGGTGAAGAAATAACCTGCTTAAGTTTTAAAGGAAAACACATGTTATGCATATCAAATATACCATCATTGTTAACCGGCGTCTGGGTAACCATCACATGCTGCCCACTAGTGGCGTCATGTCCGGCTATCTAAGCGCAGTGTTATCTTAAGCCGCCCACCTTAGCGGTGTCATGCCCAGCCATCTGGGCACGGCATAATCATAAGCCGCCTGCCTTTGCGGTGTCATGCCCGACCATCTAGGCGCGGTGTAATCTCTTCATCATGTACATATCGTAAAACATGCATTAGAAATCAATTAAAGCTACAACTCTATCGGGGTGACGTAAGGTCGAGAACCCCTGATTCCATTATGGAGTAGTCATGATCATCATGTCTAACCTTGAAGGAATTAGCATTTTAAGGTGAGTCTAACCACAACGAATAGCATCAAGGGATCATGTAAAGATCATTAGAATCATAAAAACATCATATCATTATCATAGAACATATGTCATCTCTATATCGTGGGAAACTGTTGATACTTTTTAGCTTTCATCTTTCAGAATGTAAGAAGGTCATGGAAATTACCGGAAAGAAATCACCACATATATAAAAGTCATGCCTTTGGAAAAGAAGAGACTAGCCTCACATACCTTTGTATCTCTTCAACTTTATCGTCTAATTGCGTGCCTCTTAAGCTTGGGGTTCTACCTTTAAGGGAATTCGTACTAAGATTAGATAATTGACGACATACTGAAGCTTAAGCTAGAGTGACTAAGAGCTAACGAAAATTGGGCAATATCCCCGTTGTTTCAACCACTTTCTCCAACTGTAACAATTCCCAACCATCAACAACACCCACAATATCCTAATCAATAACCTGTTTAAGCTAAGCATTATTCAATTCTCACAATTCCCTTTGAGGGTGTCCATAACCATAATTATAATACAACATCATATTTATTCCTCACATAACATTTCCACAACAACATTAGCATCATCTATAACGAGATTATATTCATTTCATACTAAGAATCATGATTCACATTAACTTATTACCCAACATACCAATATTTCCACATTTAAGCTCACATTCCACCTTCTTTCATGATCCAAGTCTTTTAACCCCTCAATATTCTCAATAACGTGAAATAACCATAAAACATACCTTAATCACTTAGGAACAAGCCTTGAGTCAATCTACTCCATTAGAATGAAATCCCCACTTGAATTCCAAAGAAATTCTTACTCTTCACAAACCCTAATAGGCTTCCTAGTACTTGAATCTCTTAATCTTTGCTTTTGATCTTGGTTTTTGGTATAGATTTGTTGTAGAAATAGAGGGAGGGTTTTGGAGAGTTCTAGAGATATGTAGGATTTGTTTTTGGGAGAATAACTAAATAAAAACATGGGATCTTATATTTATAATCAGGGCTGGAAACTTCCAGATCCGCGGGTCGACGGTTCGTCGACATGCCCAGTCGAATAGCCGCCTGAGAAATCTAATTGCAGAACCCTGTCGAAGGTGCCAAACGACGGCTTGTCAACGTGTCGACGGTCTTCCTTTGGGCCATCGATGCTGACTTGTTTCAGCAGTTTTTTCGGAGCTGCTCCATTTGCTTCGATTCGATTCGTTTCACTTCTATTTCCCTCGTAATGTCAAGAACGCATACTTATACTCATGTACACATACAAGGTAAAATATTTCATATCCAAAAATCTGGTGCGGATTACCGAACCGAAGGTACACACCGCCAATAAGCCAAAATCTACTTGCAACAAAATGGAAGGTGTAACATTTCTCCCCCCATAAGAACATTCGTCCCCGAATGTTAAATTCTTAGGGGTTCTACAAAATTTTCACCAGAGTTTCCCCTGTAATATGGCACTGCCACCCTATCGCAACATCCAACATTAACAACGCCTCACAAGGCTACAGCACAATGGTAAGAAAATAGGGCCACACGCGACCAAAAGCATTATATGAAGCATTACATACCTTACGATAATGGCATCGCATCTTGAACTTCTTTCGGCGGTGGAAACAGTTGCGGATATTTGGAACTTCTTCTACTTCCCACGTCATTTTCTCTCGATTATTGTTTCTCCACAAGACTTTAACCGAGGCTACCTTTTTATTTCTAAGCTTCCGTACTTGCCGATCTAATATGGCTTTAGGCACCTCTTCATAAGCCAACTTCTCTGTAACTTGGATATCATTCACCGGTACAATTCTAGCTGGATCTCCAACACATTTGCGGAGCATTGATAGATGAAAGACTGGGTGTACAGATTCAAGTTCTGGAGGTAAACCCAACTCATAAGCTACTTGGCCTATCTTGCGGATGATTTTATAAGGTCCAATATATCTAGGACTTAATTTTTCCTTCTTGCCAAATCTCATCACGCCTTTCATCGGTGATACTTTTAGGAATACCCAATCATCAACTTGAAATTATATGTCTCGCCGACGGTTATCCGCATAACATTTCTGGCTACTTTGAGCTATCAACAATCGGCCTCGAATAACCTTGATCTTTTCTATCTCTTGTTGAATCAACTCTTAACCTATTAGTTGTATCTCTCCTACTTCAAACCATCCAATTGGGGACCTACACTTTCTTCCATATAGAGCTTCATACGGGGCCACCTGAATACTGAAATGATCGATGTTGTTGTATGCAAACTCAATAAGAGGCAAGTGATCATCCCAGCCACCACTGAAATCTAGCACACATGCCCATAACATATCTTCCAAGGTCTGAATGGTGCGTTCGGCTTGTCAATCAGTTTTTGGATGAAACGCTGTGCGAAGCCTTACCTGAGTACCCCAACCTTCTTGAAGGGACTTCCAGAATTTAGCAGTAAATTGTGCTCCTCTATCTATAATAATGGATATCGAGACACCATGAAGTCGCACAATCTCTTTAAGATACAACCTTGCATAATCTTCTGCCGAATATGTGGTTCTAACTGGAAGAAAACGAGCTGATTTCGTGAGTCTATCAACAATCACCCATATGGAGTCATATTTTTTCCGAGAACGAGGCAAGCCTACAATGAAAGCCATGTTAATCACTTCCCATTTCCAGGCTGGAATTTCCATGGCTTGTGATAATCCTCGTGGCTTTTGATGCTATATTTTCACTTGTTGGCAATTTTCACATTGAGCTAAAAATTCTGCTATGTCTTTCTTCATTCTATCCCACCAATACATTAGCTTGAGATCGTGATACATCTTTGTCGCTCCTGTAATGAGCTTCTTCTAGAATCCGACGACGTAGTCCAGCCGCATTTGAAACACATAGCCTATCTCGGTATCTAAGAACTCTATCTCTAGAAACTTCAAATGGCAACTTCTCTTTCTCAGGAAATGTATCTCTATCGTGGCTCAACTGAGGGTCTTCATATTGACGCTCCTTCACCTCCATATCTAAGGACAAAATAGTTGGGTTGTGAATACCAATTCTTGCATTGCCTGAATCAATTAGGCGAACTCCGAGGTTGGCTAGCTGGTGGAGCTCACGAATTAATTCTGTCTTTTCCTAAGGAACCTCACATAGACTTCCCATTGATCTGCGGCTAAGTGGATCGGCTACTACATTCGCCTTTCCGGGGTGGTATAAAATACTTACGTCATAATCTTTCAGTAGCTTTAACCACTGTCTTTGCCGAAGATTTAACTCCTTTTGTTTGAAGACATATTGGAGACTCTTGTGATCTGTATAAATATCAACATGTACTCCGTACAAGTAATGTCTCCACATTTTTAGCGCATGAATAATCGCGGCCAATTCAAGATCATGGGTTGGATAGTTCTTCTCATGTTTCCACATCTGCCTTGAGGCATAGGAAAAAACTTTACCGTGCTGCATAAACACATAGCCTAACCCAACACCAGAGGCATCACAATACACAACATAACCATCTGGTCCTTCTGGAAGTGTCAGGACTGGGGCTGAAGCTAGTCTATCCTTCAATTCCTAGAAACTGCGTTCATAAGCATCAGTATACTGGAATTTGGCTGATTTTTGAGTTAACTTCGCCAATGGTGCTGAAATAGAGGAAAAACCTTCCACAAATCTTCTTCAGTAACCTTCCAATCCAAAAAACCAACAGACTTCTGTAGGCGTTGTAGGCCTTGGCCAAGTCGTCACGGCCTCAATCTTTAGAACATCTACTCGGATGCCATCCGCTGTGATAATATGGCCCAGAAAAGTCATAGAATTTAGCCAAAACTCGCATTTTGAAAATCTAGCATACAAATCCCGAGCCTGAAGGATTGCAAGGACAATACGCAAGTGATCTGTATGCTCCGTTTTTGACCGAGAATATACTAAGATGTCATCAATGAACACGATCACAAATAGGTCTAGAAAGGGCTTAAATACATTATTCATTAGATTCATAAACACCGCCGGAGCATTGGTCAACCCAAATGACATCACCCGAAATTCATAGTGGTCATATCTTGTTTTGAAAGTTGTTTTAGGAATGTAGTCTATGCACATCTGTAGGGAACCATCTTTCTTTCTCACAAATAGGACGGATGCTCCCCATGGTGATGAACTGGGCCTAATGAATCCCTTCTCAAGCAAATCTTTCAGTTTTACCTTTAGCTCTTTCAATTCTGCAGGAGCCATTCGGTAAGGAGGAATAGATATAGGCTTGGTGTCCGGCAACACATCGATAGCAAAATCAATCTCTCGTTCCGGAGGAAGGCCTGGAAGTTCATCTGGAAATACATCCGAAAATTCGTATACTACCGGGACGGATTGAAAAGTCGGTGGCTTTGCTTCGGTGTCATGAACTCGGACTAGGTGATAAATATATCCTTTAGCTATCATCTTCCTTGCCTTAAGGGAGGAAATAAACCTACCTCTTGGAGACGCTGTATTACCCTTCCATTCAAGCACTGGTTCTCCTGGAAATTGAAATCGAACTATTTTCGTTCTACAATCCACGTTAGCATAACAAGAGGCCAACGAATCTATGCCCATAATCACATCAAAATCCAACATTTCTAGTCCAATCAAATCAGTTGTTGTCTGGCGGTCACATACCACAAGCACACAATTTTTATACACTTGACTCGCCGTTACGGGATAACCAACCGGAGTAGATACTTCGAAAGGTTTAATTGGCTCGGGTTTCACCCCAATACGGTCAGCAGTATAAGAAGTAATATAAGACAACGTGGAACCCAGATCAATCAATGCATAAACGTCATGGGAGAATATGGATAATATACCTGTAACCACGTCCGAGGAGGACTCAAGATCCTGGCGTCCGGCTAGAGCATAAATACAGGGATGGGTACCACTTGAAATGGATACTCCCCCTCTACCCCTACCACGGTCAGCTGGAATCTGGGGTGTCTGCCCTACGGGGCGCACGGATGAGGAAGAACCAGCTGCTGATCCTGTGGGTTGAGCCCCAACTCTACCACCCATTGATGGACAATCTCGCATCATATGCCCAACCTGACCACAAGCATACCAAGCATCCGAACCTTGGCGACACGGGCCCGAATGAAACTTGTTGCACCGACTACATCGTGGGATCGATGGTCTCCTCTGACTATAATTACCTCCAAACTGGGAACCTAAAGATCTCAAGCTCTGACCCTGTCCTGAATAAATGGGTCGGTCAAATCTCCTTCCCGCGAACCGAAAAGGTGCACTAGTTGCGGACTGGCCCGAATGTCTTGAATACTGTTGCTGACCCCCTTTATACTCACTACTAACAGATCTGGCCCTCTGACTCGGCCTTCTATCTATATCGCGCTCGCCCCTTTGTGGATGTTGCTGCTCTTCCATGTTTTGGGCGTGAGCCTGAATACGGGAAATATCCATCCCCTCTTGCAATGAAGCTGTCAAGCAATCCTTGAACAAATGTGGCCTTAAGCCACTCACAAATCTGTGTACTCTATCTCCCATATCGGCTACCATAGTGGGAGCATACCGGGCCAATGAATTGAAATAGAGACTATACTCTCAAGCGCTCATATTCCCTTGCTTTAGATTCAGAAACCTGTCAGCACGGGCCCTTCAAACCTCGGGTGGAAAATAGTGACGAAGGAAAGCATCTATAAATTCCTGCCAAACCGGAGGAGGTGCATTTTTCTTCCTCTAAGATATCTAACTATTATACAATAGGACCGCTACATCCCGGAGTCTATAAGATGCCAACTCCACAGATTCAATATCGAAGGCATGGATGATTCTCAACGTCCTTAACATCTCATCAATAAAACCTTGCGGGTCTTCATCCGGCTTTGACCCAAAAAATTCTAGGGATTTAAACTCATGAAATTGTGGGCTCCAGCACTAGTCGCCTTGTCTCTTGGACCCAAACTCTGCCGCTGGGCCTGTGTGGCAACTAGCTGTGTCAATAACTGAATAACTTCGGTCATTTGTTGACCCGAAGTACCCGGTGGAGGAACTGGAGGCATAGGATCCGGAGCTGAATCCCCCTCTTGTTCTTCTAGAGTAGGAGGAGTGTGAGAAGTATTGGGTGTAGCCTCATTATGAGATTCACCTTCATTTATATTTGTTGGTGGCTCCCTTTCCATCTGCCTTTCTGTCGTAGCCGTGCCTTTCTGGGCGGCTGTGGCTTTTCTCTTTACCGGCATTGCAAAAATCATAACACACAATTAGGGAGGAGAAAATCATATAACATGGCTCTATGGCACCATCTAATAAGATTGGTCATTTTTCCTAAATGCCCCGCAGCCACTCCTTTATAAGTGCGGCGCGCTTCACATCCATAAAAAAAGACTCTACTGGACACAACTCGTAGACACACCCTAGGACGGAACTGCTCTGGTACCCCTTTTGTCACGACCCGACTCGGGAGCCATGACGGGTACCCGGAGCTGACTACCGAGCACCACTCATTATGCTAGTCATCACACTAGTCATCATGCTCATCCTGGACACAAATAATCTTGAAGGCAACATATGCATATATATATAAGCCCTCACGGCTGAAAAAATATTATACAAAATACAACGTAGTCATCATGGGACATCTACTACCCACACATACGAATCTACGAGCCTCTATTAGAGTACTAAAACACAAGGACAGGAAAGGACCCCGTCATACCAAGAATATACATACAAAATACTATGACCATAAGTAGCACCTCTTGAGTAGTTGAGTGCTCCTGTGAATCCGCTGATAAGATGAGCTCCTGCGGGTCTGCACAGTCTCCCTATATACCTATGAGCATGAACACAGTGTCCAAAAAGAAAAAGAGCGTCAGTATGAAAAATGTACTGAGTACGTAAGGCATGAACAATACCAGCATAATAAAGAAATAATGAAACATGAGGTGAAGATAAAACCTGCTTAATTTTTAAAGGAAAACACATGTTATGCATATCAAATATACCATCATTTTTAACTTGCGTCCGGGTAACCATCACACGCCACCCACTAGTGGTGTCATGTCCGGCCATCTAGGCGCGGTGTTATCTTAAGCCGCCCACCTTAGCGGTGTCATGCCTGGGCATCTGGGCATGGTGTAATCATAAGCCGCCCGCCTTCGCGGTGTCATGCCCAGCCATCTAGGCGCGGTGTAATCACTTCATAATGTACTTATCGTAAATCATGCATTAGAAATACATTAAAGTTGCAACTCTATCAGGGTGACGTAAGGTCGAAAACCCTCGATTCCATTATGGAGTAGTCATGATCATCATGCCTCACCTTGAAGGAACTAGCATTTAAAGGTGAATCTAACCACAATGAATAGCATCAAAGGATCATGTCATGATCATTAGCATCATAAAAGCATCATATCATTATCATGGAACATATCTCATCTCTATATCGTTGAAACTGTTGATACTCTTTAGCTTTCATCTTTCGGAATGTAAGAAGGTCATGGAAATTACCGAAAGGAAATCACCACATATATAAGATTCATGCCTTTGGAAAATAAGAGACTTGCCTCACATACCTTTGTATCTCTTCAACATTATCGTCTAATTGCGTGCCTCTCAAGCTTGCCATTCTACCTTAAAGGGAATTCGTAGTAAGATTAGATAATTGAAGAAATACTTAAGCTTGAGCTATAGTGGCTAAGAGCTAACGAAAATTGGCAATATCCCCATTGTTTCAACCACTTTCTCCAACTGTAACAATTCCCAACCATCAACAATACCCACATTATCCTAATTAATAACTTCTTTAAGCTAAGCATTATTCAATTCTCACGATTCCCCTTTGAGGGTGTCCATAACCATAATTATAATACAACATCATATTTATTCCTCACATAACATTTCCTCAACATCATTCGCATCATCTATAACGAGATTATATTCATGTCATACTAAGAATCATGATTCACATTAACTTACTACCCAACATACCATTATTTCCACATTTAAGCTCATATTCCACCTTCCTTCATGATCCATGTCTTTGAACCCCTCAATATTCTCAATAACGTGAAATAATCATAAAACTTACCTTAATCACTTAGGAACAAGCTTTGAGTCAATCTACTCCATTAGAATGAAATCCCCCACTTGAATTCCAAAGAAATTCTTACTTTTCACAAGCCCTAATAGGCTTCCTAGTACATGAATCTCTTAATCTTTGCTTTTGATCTTGGTTTTTGGTATAGATTTGTCGTAGAAATAGAGGGAGGGTTTTGGAGAGTTCTAGAGAGATGTAGGATCTTTTTTTGGGAGAATAACGAAATAAAAATGTGAGATAGTATATTTATAATCAGGGTTGGAAACTTCCAAATCCACGGGTCGACGGTTCGTCGACATGCCCAGCCGAACTATCGTCCTGAGAAGTCTGATCGCAGAACCCTATTGATGGTGCCATACGACAACTCTTCGACGTGTCGACGGTCGTCCTTTGGGCCATCGACGCTGATTGGTTTCAGCATTTTTTTTTGAGCTGCTCCGATTCGATTCGTTTCACTGCTAATTCCCTTGTAATGTCAATAATGCATACTTATACTCCTGTACACATACAAGGTAAAATATCTCATATCCAAAACTCTGGTGCAGATTACCGAACCGAAGGTACACACCGCCAATAAGCCAAAATCTACTTGCAACAAAACGGGAGGTGTAACATTATTAATTAAGGTTTTTAGTAAATAATTGTGCAAGTTTCTTGGAACGATTAATGCAAATCATAGTATGATGATTGTTTGTCGAACACCTTCATATAAATTGGAATGGGTTGTAAGTAAATTATTATAACATAATTAACTGATAGCCTCTTAAATAGTTTCTAACCTGTCATTAACAATGTAAAAAGAAATTCTACATATTCTTTTCCTTGTAAATAATTTAAATCCAAATCTTATGCACATTACCGAATATATAGAAGACAACGGATTGAAACACACTATTCTAACTAATATGAAAGGAGAAGCATGCGAAACAACCCTAACTTTTATCCCAAAAAATCACTAATAAGTGATAATTAACTCAAATCAAGATGAGAATCCCCTTAGAAGATTACGCGAACCACCATTAAATTCAATTTTTGACCAATAGGGTAGCTACTGAAATATATCACAATATCCACATTTCACGCTAGTGTTGACGCTCCAATTCTCCTCCTTGAGCTGAGATATCTCATACACTCGTTGCTCACGATCACGGATAGATCCCTTTCGAAGAATATGGGAAATTGTCGTTCAGTCGATTAATATATGAAGATTCTTCGATTAAAATATCAATCACATACTCTTCTTCCAAATTATTGTTGCTGTCTTGATCGTAATAAAATATATTTTTGTATCTTCTAAGAAAAGTTGTTACATCATCGAGTTCTAATGTTCTTGGATGGTAGAAAGTCCTTCGCAAAATATCCATGGAGAAATTATAATTTTTATCGAGGAGAAAGAAAGAGACTTCTACTCCTATGAATTATAATAGTTGACGGAGTGAGGAGAAAGAAAGAGTCTTCTTCTGGAGTATATATTATATGTGACTTTTATAAAGGAAAAGTTTAATAGTTAAGCTATTAAATAAATTAAGGCAACTAGTTTCTCGACACATGTGTGTAACGACCCATTAGGTCATTTTGATGGTTTTTTGTTTTTCCTATTTTTCCCTTGTGAACCCCCCCCCCCCCCCCCCCCTCCTCATGTTTTCGATTGTTATGTAGTGGGTGTGGTTGGCACAATTCCCGGGGTGGTTGAAATACCTTAAGTAGGAAAATTTGGTAAGTTAAAGAATTCTTATGTGGGGTTGATTTTACGCATCTTCCAGGGTAATTGTGTCATTTTAGAAATTTCGTCGGTTCCATTAGCTCTGAAACGTCGAATATAGGCTGTTTAAGTGTTTGGTTCAGTTCTCAAGGGTCTTGGGGGCATTTTGGTTATTTGGTTAGGAAGTTGGTTTTGGCCCGTTTAGGGTTGAATTGATCAACGAGACCTCTTTTGAAGATTTCTAGTGTGCGAGTATGTTCGTAGCGCATTCTTACATGTTTCTTCATAGTATGTTTGTATCGGGGACGTTCCGGGAGAGTCTTGAGATTTTAGTTGAGAGAGTCAAAAACTAGATTTTTCTAGTTCTGGTGTTCGCTCAGGCATGAATAGGGTCCCGCCCCTGCAGACGTACTCCAGTGAGAGGAGGCCCGTTAGAGTGAAGGACAGCTAGGCTCGCCTTTGTTCGCCCCTGCGATGATTTTCCAGCAGGTGCGTGTGTGCAGCCGCAAACTGAGATCTGTCACTGTCAGCTTGGGATATTTTGTGGGAATGCACCATGGAGAGGTCTCTTCCGCCGGTATGGACTTAGGTGCGTAGGTGCACAATTCGCTGAGCAGAATGTGGTTCTTTTAGTGTCTTCTTCCTTAAGTCTTTCATTCTAAAACATATAAATTTACAGCAATTTTGGAGGTGAATGGAAGTGAATTCAAGGAAGAATCCACTGGTATGTCCCCTAGCTCTATTTTATGATTATCTTCATGGGTAAGTCTCCTAACTTTTTGTCTCTTATTGTTATTTCCTGTCTAGTCTGTTTTTATGGATATCACTCATATATCCTCGTTAAAGTAAAAAAGAAGTAAAAAGGTGAAGCCTTTATGATAGTGTTAACATAAGGATGGATTCCATACTTATATGCTTGTTCTTGACTTGATGTATGCCATATTCATACATTATACGTATTCATGCATATGATGTGAGGATATGATTGTGAGTCCGATGGAATCTTGTTCCAGACGAGTGATGATGCTTTTAGCGTGTTCTATTGACAAATGGGTCCGGTCGGCTAAGTGACAGGTACTTGAGATATGATCTATGGGAACAGTGATCCGAGGTTGCTACCGGAGCGGTCTGTGATCTGATGATTTCTTGGAGCGGTGATATATAGACCTCATGAGTCGCCCTTGGGTCACGATTCGTTGATATTCGAACGTGTGTATATCAGGAAGTGGAACAAAGGCCTTGCATTACATTTGTATCTCATTCATCTTATCTTATGTTATTATAGTGATTGTTTGTATTTGACTTGTCTTTTCTTGGATTCTATTTGCTATTTGAGCTTAATCGTTAAAGTATGTCTTGCAGGCTATGCGCTCACCAAAGAGTATATGAGGTACCTCATCTTGTACCAGTTTCCTTATGCAATGTAGTACGAGAATCAAAACATGATTTTTATGTGGAAAACTCCCTGCTCAAGGGATTAAAAACTACAATCAACTCCACTGATTGAGGAACGTAGGTTACAACTCTATCGTAAGCTAGGAATTAACTCCCATAATCCCTCACCCTTACAGTAATGATTATGCAACCCTCACCCTTGAATACCCCTAGCCAAGCATACCACTCAAAGGCACCTTGTGAGAATTCTCCACAATGACTAACTCTAGCCACACAATAATACAACTAAGCTAACTCTAGCCTAGTGTACCACTCAAGAGCTTGTGGAAGCAACCTTCAGAATTTTGGACACCTACAAACAACTTCTTTTCACAAAAGAGTAGGTTTACAGTTTAAGCACAAAGAACAAAGACACACCAACCTAAGGACCTAAATCGTCTTCAGTTCTGGACCTGGTCCTTTGGGTTGATGTGGCTCTGTTCTTGAGGAACACCTTGAAAGGTGGAGACTTGCACTTTGGATGGAGCAATTTTTGGATTGTGCAAGAATGAATGTTCTCTTGAAAGATGATGTCTTTATATGCACGGAGAGAGAGAAAGAGAGTAGAGATGACCACTCATGAGATCTGGACCATTAATCAATCGGCCTTGATATGGCACTGCTGTATAGCTGAATTTTAATTTACAGCTGTGGATTTGGACTTTCAGCTTCACTGACCAGAACCTTCATCTGGAGGAACCTGGTTCCTCATCTGTTCTTCAAACACGTTATAAGGACTTGATACATTGTCGCTAGCTCTACAGCTGCATTGTTGGCTGAGCAGGCTTGAGAACTGATCCCATCTTGTCCTTCTGAATCAACATATCTGGTCTCTTAAATATGGGCAATTCCTGCAGGCATCTGTTCCTTCAAGGAGCATGTTAGACAAGCAACATATGAGATATCATAAGGTTAACTAAGTTTAGAAAGATGAACGTAATTGTATATGGTGCCTTAGGGTTTGTCATGTCATCAAAACATATCATTCCTTATCGATTTCCCCTTTTTGATGATGACAAAGTGACATTCTTTGTAGTCCCCCTAAGGACCAGATCCCTTACCCAGATACCTCATTTGTTTCCCCTGAGACTTAGACCTTGAGATACATAGTAGTATTCTAGTTCTTTGAGTATGGTTTGTCAAATGATCAAAACATGTCATAACATATCAATTTCCCCCTTTTTGATGATGATAAACTCATAGACAAAGTTTCCCCTGAGAACCAGATTCCCACTTGTTCCCCGGAGGACCGGGTTTCTCGCTCTCTTTTGTTTTACTAGGTTTGACAATCATCAAAACATACATATAGTCATTTTCCCCCTTTTTGATGATGATGACAAACTGTCTCTCTCGTATCATTCTTCCTCTCTTTCCCACCCCTTTGTTTTCTTCCCTCTTTTGGCATCATTGAAAAGAGTAATAAAAGTAGCATAAGCCAAAAAGAAGTTCATTAGCGTCAACTCATGGCCACTAGGGCAACACAGCATAAGCAATAATCAATACCAACTAATTTAAATAATATTGTATAAATCAGAGAAAATGCCCAATGTGATTTTAGCAGAACAAAATTTAGCAGTGCCAACAATACTAAATGTAATGGTTAAACTACCATAAGCGCCGTAGTCATTGAAAAGGGTCAAAAAGGATGGGATATTCATGAAGGTTTTGAAGCAGGGGGTTATATTAGATAGGAGATAGGAGGGAAGGAAATAGACTGCTATGAGGAAGGACCGGGGCAATAGATCAGCTTGAGGGGCTTGTCGATCCTCTCAGTTGCAGCTCCTTGGTCATGGACCAGGTGTGTCACGCCCCAAAACCCACCGTAGATGTGACCGACATGCCACGTCATGAATAACATCGGAAGAATCTTTTAAATCAATAACGTCAAGCCCTTTTTCAATAATCTTTCATTATTTAATTAAACAAGTGATAAATAACTAAATAAAATCTAAGATCACAATTATGAAACAAAATCGGTGGAAGTCTAATATAAATGAATAGTTATGAACGTGGCAAACGCCTCAAAACATTCATAGCAGACTGCAACATCTACCCACAATATGACACTTGTCTATGGAGCTTCTAAGAAAAATAAACAAACTCAGGACACAGGCCGAAACTACTAAGGAGTAATAATTAACTCAATGAAAACCCACAAACAAATGTGTGGGCTCACCAACAATCTATAAAGCAGTAAGTACTCCTAACTCGCGAGATCTGTCTATACCTGCTCTTTTTCGTTACCTAACATACCATCAAAAACAACAATAGTATGCCTGAGTACAGAGTACTCAGTGAGTGTCTCCAGGATAATAGTTAAGAGCAAAATATTATAATAAAGATTAGTGAAATAATTTCAATAAAAATAGTAGGAAATACAGAGATAAGAATAGACCAACAACTTCACAACCATCATTAAGTACAATTCAGTCTTTCTAGTGCTTAGTGAAAATAGTTTCAATAGAATAGTTTGAAACCAAAGACAAGATCAATCGTACAACTCATCATTATTAATAGAAACCCATCCAGACATATATATATATATATATATATATATATCTTTTTCGATTCAGTATACCATTTATTACCCTTTGAGTCTTTTCAATTTGAGGCCAATATCATCAATAAGTTGCTCACAGGCAAACAGGTTCATTATTACCAATAAGCCACTCACAGGCAACAATATATGAAACAAGCCACTCAAAGGCTAATCAAAGTATAACACATGCCAATACCGGCCCAAACAAGTGAAATGAAGGGATGACCACTTAAGGTTCCCTAAACCAGCATAGAAGCACCACATCGGGGTTGTCACCCTCAAAGGCTATCCTTCCTCTCGAATAGCTAGGCAAAACCACATCAGGGTTATAAACCCTCGATGACCAATCTTCCTCCCGAATGGCTAGGCAAGAACCACACTGAGGCTATCAACCCACGATGGCCACTCTTCCAAAAGAATAGCTAAGAAAACCCCACTAGGATCCATACTGACTACCCTCCCTCCCTAGTAGCGAGGCCAAACACAAACCATATAAATTATAGCAAAAGAGCCGAATCAAAATAATAGCATAGAAGCCGAATCACTCAAATCATGGCATAGAGGCTGAATCACTTGAATCATGGCATGGAAGCCGAATCACAAGTCTTATCATGATAGACACATTATTCATTAAGGATTATGTTCATCATCCTGTTATAGGGGTATATCAAGCCATTTCAGTTTTTGAAACCGGGTTCACTTCTTTAAAAAAGTTTCAAGTTCAACACGACCCATTAGAGAGCATTCACATGAGATAGGAAACCTTTTCAATTATCAAGATCAAACATCCCTTATTGGGCAATTCAAGTTCAAATACCAAAGCTTCATATCTCAATCTTTAATCATCCCTTATAGAGGAAAGGAATCATGAATAAGTATATATAATATAGTACAAACCTAATGTGGGCTTGTCCCTAACGCATAGAAACCACAACCAAATCACACAAATCATTTCAAAAGAGTATGTTCAAAAGAGAGAAACCTCAAATCCCGCTAAAGGTTAGCAAAATGGAATTCCCAAGGTTCAATAATCAATCTACAATGGTTTTTAGATAAGAAAGATTAGAACTTGAATAGTTTCTTGAAGTTTTCTTGAAGTTTTCTTGAAATTTCAAAAACTAGGGTTTTCTGAGCCTTAAAACTTGTTGTTGTATCTTATGGAAATCATTGACGGATTCTAACCTCTTTGTTTACACTATACTAGTTCAAACATCAATAATAATCTCATAAAATCAAAAGTTTTACCCTTTGGTGGCATCCCACACGCCTCTCTTCTTCCTCTTCTTGAATTTTCAAGAACCTAGGGTTTGGACAGATGATTTATGATCAAGCAGAGATGAACATTGGTGTATGATTCATGCAGATTGAGTATAGACTTACCTTAGGGTTAGAGATACTTTTGTAGGATTCTTTTCCTCAGAAATATTGATTTGAAACGAAGTGGGAAATAACACAACGAAATAGGACTTAAAGAAAATTCGGAAAACAGAAAATATTCCCCGCTCCTTGCTGAACCCACTTCGTGGTCCAGCACCCAATCATGTTTCTGGTCTGCAGCTGTATTTTTGTGTGCTGGGTCCGCGACGCAAGCCCATCAATTTTTTCTGACAAATAATAATCGCTCAGTAAAATGATCACAAATCCTTGTATATAGCTCCGTTTGAGCCCCACTTTATATGGTTGGAAAGGTATTTCAGAGACCTACAACTTTCATGTTTTAAGTCTTCTCAAATTACCTACTAATGTACCATAAACTGGACATAAGTGCAGACTGTTTCAGATTTAGACGAATTTAGAAGCCCTTAAGAACTCCACTTTTTGGTTTGACATCAAAACGACAATTTATCAGCTGATTTCATCTCGAATGTATTCGTATAGCTAAAATATCATTTCAATACTAGTTTTTTCACATTAACACCAAACTCATATTTACAAGGTGTTAAATTATCACCTCCCCTCCCCCCCCCCCCCCCCTCCCCAGGATCATTCGTCCTCGAAAGAAAGTAATGGCTTAAGATTTTTCACTAACCCTCAAATTTCAAAATTTCCACAGTTCTTCTAGCAAGGTGAAACATCCTCAAACATAACATATGACTAACCATATAATGAATGCATCATTCAAGCCTAAACACAATTGTGAGGGATTCATACCCCAACTCTACACTTTCACAGGAAAACACAACCGAAAGGTTCAACACATACCTGTAGTAAGGAATAAATGAAGGTAACACGGCCTGAGTGACGCTGCAACAACTAGATAGAACTACGCCTCTCGATTTCATCCCGCAACTCTTAAGATACGACATAAGTCTACCACGAGGTTTTATCAATAGCATTCCTCCACTATATAACGGGTTCATTAGGAAATTCAAGCCTAATTAATTTAATTGCCAATCCAGAGTTTCATAACACTCGAAAAGCTAGTCTATCCCTAAAAATCACATCAAAGTTTTCTATCTCTAATTCAAACACCACAGTCATAGCCTCACGACTCTTACTACAACTACACAGTCTCTATCTACTCTAGAAGCAATAATAGGCGCTAGTAGGGGTATTCGTAGAGAAGGTTTCTAGCAATTATTTGGGTCCCACACAAAAAGAATCTAGGGAAAGGTAAGGAGTCACACAAGAAAGATTTGAACCTGGATCGATCAGCGAATACGCATCAAGAGAGAAATTTTGAGAGTAACTGTGACTACAACATCTAAGGCTTCAACTGCCTCCCTACGAGCTAAACCACCAAACACCTACTACATAGGTTCAAGCGACTTTATACCATACATCAAATTATACATCATAACCAATGTGCACCTCAAAGCACCATTGTTCACTAGGTTAGAAATTGCAGCACGAGTTAAATCAATCTTAGCAAAGCATGAGTAACAAACATGTTACAACTATCCTAAATGAAGTTCAAGCTCTATATCACATTCTAGAATCAAGATGAGAAACACTTAGCATGTCTTGGTTATCTCAAGTTCATACATGTGGGAGTCTACGCAATGTTACACCTAAGAAATTTCTGATTTGTTGCCTTGTGGATAGGCTAATATAAGCTTAAGGTGATTATGAAATCCTCACGAGATTAAGGGGAGTATTACATAACTTAAGGTGCATACCATAAGATTTTTAAGTTGTATCAATATGTGAAATGTAGTTCGTTGAAGGAAGTAATATAAGTCGCGTTCAGAGAGGTTTCGCTATAATTGAGCTAATATTTATTTGGTGATGTCTTAAGGGGCTGCTATAGGGACTATTTTATGGTTACCGAAGTGTTATATAAGTGCCAAGAAGGTTCCACGAGGATTGAAAGTTAAACGAGTTGACAAGAACGGAATTCGAAAATTCCCTATTGTACGACTATTTGTACGGACCGTATAAATTGTACGGTCCATATAATGGTCCGTAGATTCCTTCCAGAGAAGGGTGTCCCCTGGTGATATTATACGGTCTGATTATACAGACCGTATAAATAATACGGCCCATATCATTGGCCGTATAATCGGGTCCGGTCAAATTTTCTTTTTTATATACAAGGCCGACCGTTGCTCATTTTTCATTTCCCCCATTTCTTCCAAGCTCTCCAAAGCTCCAAAACCCTTCTCCAAATATATTTCACCCAAACCCAAGAGATCACAAAGATCAAATAGCAAGAATCAAAGTGTTCATGTGTTAGAAGGTTTCCTAGGGTTAGTAGATTTCAAGAAATACTTGGGCATTGTAGCTAGGATCTTTGTACGAGTTGATAGCTGCTCCAAAGGTTGTTCCTATGGGATAAAAAGATTAGTTTCCATGCGTATTTCATGTTATTGAGAATTCTTGGTTGTGGCAAAATTTGGGTAGAAGCAGGAAGTGAAAAATGAAGTCTAAATGTAGCGTTTAGGATGTCTGTGAGTAGTAAGCTAACTTGAGTCATGATTCTTAGTATGATATGGATATAATCTTGTTATAGAAGGTAATAATGGTGATAAGGAAGCATTTTATGAAAATGTGCTAAAATGGGTGTGAGGTTGTTAGTATAAGTTGAACGTAAGGATGAATTTTGAAGGCTTAATGGAATGTGATTACTTGATTTTGATATTGTGAGTGTATTATGTAAGTTTGGGAGTTGTTTTGTAATATGGTGAGAGTTGACGAAATAGGGGAAATGCTGCCCAATTTTCATTAGATCATGAATTATTCTAGTTAGGTTTAAGAGTATCATTAAGGCTTAATTATTGTATGAATCCTTCTAAATGTAGATTATTCAAGCTTCGACGGTGAACGTTAAATAGCTAAGAAGACAAAGAGGTATGTACGGCTAACCCTTCTTTCATTAAGGCATTGTTCCTTTGCTATATATATCTTTTCATGAGTTCCATAATGTCTTCAAAATGACTCTATCTCTAAGATTACCAAAGCTCATGATTCTCGATACTTTTACGATACTAGTACCTCCTTTATATGATAGTTGATCCTTTAAGGAAAGATGTATCGAAAAACGATGATATCAATGGTATTGATGATACTTATGGACTTTTATGTATACGTGTCTAAGTATGTATGACTATTATGTAACACCGAGCTTATATGGCTGGGTATGATACCTATCGCGTGCACCACTGCAGTTGGGTACGGATAACACTGAGCCTTGGTATGGCCAGGTATGTATAATCGCAGAGCCTCGTCATGGCCAGGTATGTGAAACACCGAACCTTCATGGTCGGTTATGATACGAATACGAATATATATATGTATGTATGTACATGAGCAAGCATTAGAAATGGAAGGTCCCTATGAAAAACAAGTAAGTAGTTATGATGAAGGCCACTAGAGGTACAAATGACTCTATTACCTCCTGATTCTCCCATCTTATGCCATAACTTATGCTATTTCTTACGTTACTTCTTATGCTCCTATTATGATGTCGATTATGCTTTACATACTCAGTACATTATTAATACTGACGTCCTTTTGTTTGTGGACGCTGCATCATGCCCGCATGTGGACAGGGAGACAGGCTTGATCCATAGATTAGTTGTTCAAAGACTGCACAGAGGAGCTCCATTTAATCCGGAGCTACAACTTTTGGGTATTACTCTTTTGTGTACATACATATGGGCATGGCGGGCCCCAGTCCCACCTATATAATGCTACCTACTCTTCTTAGAGGCTCATAGACAGTTGTGTATGGTTAGATGTCTTGCAGGCTTGTCGGCTCATATTTTGTATATTATTTTGATAGCCTCATCGGATTGTGTATATAGATATGGGCATCGTTTTCGATGTTGATATAAATGTGATGCTGCCCAATGAGATTTTTACTATTGATGTCCGAAAGTTATGAGTAAGCCATATAGCTCACCTATATGTGGATATGAGAGTACCATAAGGGGTGCCCGGGTGGGTTAGCACCGGGTGCCCGTCATGGCCCACCGGTCGGTCGTTACAAAAGTTGTATCAGAGTAGTTCTGTCCTAGGGTGTGTCTACGAGCCGTGTCCAGTAGAGTCTATTTTATGGGTGTCTTGTGTGCCACGCTTTTAAACAGGAGGCTGCGGGCATTTTGGGAATGAATGACCTTTTTTCCTCATAAGATCGTGTGATAGAGCCATGATATAAGGATTTCTCTTTCCTTAACCGTGTATTATGTGTTTCAGAAATACCTATAAAGAGGAAAGCTGTCACGACCCAACCCCGTGGGCCGCGACCAGTGCCCGAGCTGGGCACCTATACGTACCCGATACCCCAAATTAGCATATTAACAGAATAATAATATAATAATAATATTAGTGGTTGCTACAGAATTTAGCAGAAAAGCAGACTTGGCACACATAGGCCGATAGGGCCATCACAGAACAGAATATCCCAAACATATGTACAGAACCCACATAGATGTATCCACAGACCTCTACAGAACATATCATAATCATAAGACGGGACAGGGCCCCGTCATACCCTGAACAAAGTACATATCCAGATAGCAGTGACAGACTGTACCAAAAGATGGGCTCTGTAGAAGAGAGCGCCCCAAATAGCAGAAATAGGATCCTAAACGTGTGGATCAGCGAATCTGTCGTCAGTACCTGCGCGGCATGAAAACGCAGCCCTCGAAGAAAGGGGGTCAGTACGAAATATGTACTGAATATGTAAAGCGGAATCACAGAAGTCAAATCATAATGGTTACAGAAAATGAGTACAGAATCCAGAGTGTCAAATGCATATTTCCAAAACAGACAGAATGCGTACAGAAACATATGTCATATCATATCATATCCGGTCCCTGACACGGGACTCGGCAGAAAAAATGTGGCCACCCTCCCGACGCCGGTGCCACTATACAGAGGAATCAGAAAAAGGGGCGTGGCCCCGTATCATAAAATGTCATATCAGAATGGCCATAACAGATCAGATCAGAATAGGCGGACATGGCACATCATACTCCACAGACCCATGTACGCGTATACCTGCCCCCTCACATCGGGGCGCGGCGAACAATGCAGAGAATTACGCTTGACAACATATCCTGGCCCGGGCTCAGTGTGGGAAACATTGGGACATCCACGAATGGAGTAGTGAGAGACTAATGCAATTTAAAAATATAATAAATGTTTTCAAAGACTCGATGAAGCGTATCAAAGACAAACAAATCCAATGGGGTCGAACAGAATCATAATAAATGTATTTCGGATATCATAATAAATTACAGAAGTATAACTTTCCCGAAGTCATTCCGAGTGTCAAAATAATTTATAATATTTAACAGAATATTTAAAATAATATTCGTTAAGCGATTAGTAGGGTAATTAAAACATTTCTTTCAAAAATCGCTTAAAAAGGAAGCTTTAACACATTAGGGGCAAAACCGTAAATAGCGGGCCCGCCTTGGGACAAACAAGGCGGCGGGCTCAAATTGTGCCCTCTAAGCATATAGTATCACCTAAAAAGGTTATACAAACATTCTATGACTTTCTGAATAATTTAGAGCAAAATTGCATAATTTCAGAAAAAGCGTATCAAAATGGTTCAATTCTACTGAAGGAAAAACTAAAATTTTGTCTTGCGGATTCCGAGGGCCAAGAGGTCCTTCGAGGCCCGGATCCGACCCTAACACACTAGGGGCATGCCAAGGGAAGAATTGGGGTTGCTTTACATACCTTTCGCGCTCCTTAAGCCTTTCCAAACTCACTTCCCGTTTCGTCGAAAAACTGCAATTGGTCAAGTTTACCAATTGTGAATTATTAATGCCATTATTTCAACTTTAAGCATATTTGGCTACCGAAATTTCGGCAGCACTTCCCCTATACATATGACACCCCGAGAATTCAACTCGGCTATAAATCATCAACAACAACCCAATCGACAACAACAATATCAACAATGAACATTAAAAACACAAATATCCTTCAACTAGTCATTTTTCTCACAAGTTGACATAATCTTCAATTCAACCCAACTTTCAACTAAGATCAATAATTTCATATTCAACAACCATCATGATCATCACCATATAGTTCTAGAAACATTTCATATCGTTTTCCTTAAGATATACACTCGATATACATGATATACAATCTTCCGCCAAAATCATAACTTATGCAAAACATCAAATCTTTGGCATACAACTTCATAACAAGTTTCCAACTTCCAAATTCATCAACCATAATCATAATTCACATCTTAACAACTTCATTTCCATAATATCACAAAATTATTCTAAAGTGACATAATCATCTACATTCCAACTTCAACCAAAATTCATTCAACTTTCATTCCCAATATAATTTCCATCATAACCACAACTAGAATGCAACATAAAATTCAACTCATATATGTATACAACATATATACACCCATGGCTACATATATATATACATACCCACTTTGCAAACTTCCTTATTTCCATAATTTCTACTCATTTCCACATACCACAACATAAATAAACCTTCATAACATAAGAAAAAGGAATTGATTCTTACCTTTTTCTACAAACTTCTTCACTTGAACAAGTTGTCAACTTGAAGAAATAAGTGCTCCTTCTTCCAAAATAATTACACCAAGTTGTAGAGGACACTTAATTTAGTAGGAATTCAACAAGAAAATAATTTTAGAGGCAAGATTTTGAGGGGTGATTTTTCTATGGCCAAACCCGAAATGCCCTCTTTTTGTTCTTGTTTTTCTCTTGTTTTTCCTCCTATTCTTTCTCTTGAAAGTTCTATGGAATTTGGATGATTAAGTGGTCTTTTATTCATTGACCACATGACTTAATTCCATGGGCTTGGATCCTTTTTATGGACCATGGCCGAATGGCTCCTCACTTGGGCCTGAATTTTTTTTTTCATTTTTTTTGGGCCAACTCGGTTGGTCCCGAGTTGGGCCTAGCCCACTGACCTTTCGACCTTAAAACGTTCATATCTCCTTGTACCGACGTCACCTGGGAACCCACGACCTATGGATGGAAAGCTAATTCAATTATCTACAACTTCTATTTCAAGGTATTGTCGAAATTCCAAACTTATAATACAGTTTTTGCCCCCCAAAGTCAGGTCACCCGAAAACGTTTTCTTAAAAATATTCGTTTGGAGGGTTTCCACTTTGATTTGGTCCAAGGGTACTTCATGAGTTGTGTTTAACTTTACATATGTGATTCATATGACTTTTCAGATGTTCCAAAAAAAAATCTCGGTGTGTGGGCCCCACCCCAGCAGATACTCCGAGGTTCAAAAATACGGGATATAACATCCTCCCCCCCTTTAGAACATTCGTCCTCGAATGTTAAATTAATCTTATAGGGTCTGAAAATGCTTCGGGGGAGTTTCTTTTTATGGTCAGCACATATGTTACACATTCATTATTGAATATAATTAAGCAAGGATTTTAGATTACCTGTGGGCATAGGGAACAAATGAGGATATTTCTTCTTCATTTCCTCTTCGGCCTCCCATGTCATTTCCTCCCTATTATCGTTCCGCCACAGTACCTTAACAGAGGCTACATCTTTATTCCGAAGCCTCCTTACCTGACGATCCAAAATAGATACGGGCTGCTCCTCGTACGATAGTTGCTCCGTCACCTGAATATCATCAGCAGGAAATATTCTGGAAGGGTCACCGACGCATTTACAAAGCATAGAGACATGAAATACCGGATGTACCGCTTCCAAATCAGATGGCAAATCTAGTTCATAGGCGACATTTCCAGTTTTTCGAACAATCTGATAAGGCCCAATATAACGCGGACTGAGCTTACCCTTTCTGCCGAACCGCATCACGCCTTTCATAGGCGATACCTTCAGGAATACCCAATCGCCTACCTGAAACTCCAACGGTCGACGCCGTTTATCCGCGTATGACTTATGTCGACTCTGGGCTGCCAACAGTCGCTCTCGAATAAGTTTTACCTTGTCCACGGCCTGCTGGACCATATCTGGGCCAATCAACTCTGATTCGCCAATATCAAACCAGCCAATCGGCGATCTGCATTTCCTGCCATATAGAGCCTCGTACGGAGCCATCTGGATGCTGGAATGGTAACTGTTATTATATGCAAACTCAATCAATGGCAAGTGATCATCCCAGCTGCCTCTGAAATCAATAACGCAGGCCCGCAACATATCCCCCAGCGTCTGTATAGTGCGATCGGCCTGTCCATCGCTCTGAGGATGAAAGGCTGTGCTCAGACTCACCTAAGTCCCTAGACCCTCCTGAAACGACCTCCAGAAACGCGTCGTAAACTGGGCGCCTCTGTCAGAAATAATAGATATAGGAACTCCGTGAAGCTTCACAATCTCTCTAATATAGAGCCTGGCATAATCCTCGGCGGAATAAGTAGTCCTGACTGGAAGAAAATGGGCTGATTTCGTCAGCCTATCAACAACGACCCAGATGGAATCATACTTCCGTGGAGTGCGAGGCAAACCTGTAATGAAGTCCATATTAATAACCTCCCACTTCCAAGTCGGGATTTCCATCTCCTGCAACAGTCCACCCGGCTTCTGATGCTCAATCTTGACCTGCTGACAATTAGGGCACTGGGCGACGAACTCTGCAATATCCCGCTTCATGCCGTCCCACCAGTATAAGCATCGGAGATCATGGTACATCTTCGTAGACCCAGGATGGACTGAATAGCGAGCATAATGTACCTCGCTCATAACCTGCTGCCGAAGGCCTGCAATATCAGGTACACACAACCTGCCTCTGTATAACATAGTGCCGTCCGGTGAAAACTCGAACGAAGTCCTCTCCTTATCATAGGCTGTGTCCCTGTACCGAGCTAAGACAGGATCCTCGAACTGATGCCGCTTAATATCGTCCCTGAGGGATGACTCAGAAACCCCTCAAACAGAAATCCGTGTATCTCCAGAATCGGCCAGACGAACCCCGAGACTAGCCAACTGCTGAATATCACGGGCTATCTCTCTCCTGTCTGGCTATAAATCGGCCAAACTGCCCATAGACTTCCGACTGAGCGCATCGGCAACAACATTAGCCTTACCCGGATGATACAGAATATCCACGTCATAATCTTTCAGAAGCTCCAGCCACCTCTGCTGTCGCAAATTAAGCTCTCTCTGCCTGAAAATATACTGGAGACTCTTATGATCAGTATAGATATCCACATGAACGCCATATAAATGGTGTCTCCATATCTTCAGAGCATGAATTACCGCTGCGAGCTCCAGATCGTGGGTAGGATAATTCTTCTCATGCTTTTTGAGCTGCCGGGAAGCATACGCTATAACTCTGCCGTGCTGCATCAATACACAGCCTAACCCCATGCCAGAAGCGTCACAATAAATAACATACCCGTCCGGTCCCTCTGGAAGAGTCAGAACTGGGGCTGTAGTCAGCTTCTCCTTCAGCAACTGGAAGCTCCGTTCACAAGCGTCAGACCACTGGAACTTAGCTCCCTTCTGAGTCAGCCTTGTCAAAGGCGCTGAAATCGAAGCAAACTTCTCCACAAACCTCCTGTAATAACCTGCTAACCCCAGGAAACTGCGTACCTCTGTGGGCGTCGTAGGTCTGGGCCAATTCTTCACGGCCTCAATCTTCTGTGTGTCCACCCGGACACCATCAGCTGCAATAATATGCCCCAAGAAGGCCACTGAAGACAGCCAGAATTCGCACTTAGAAAATTTCGCATATAACTTCTGATGCCGGAGTACCCCTAATACCGATCTCAGATGATCTGCGTGCTCCGCCTCAGACCGAGAATAAACCAGGATATCATCAATGAATACAATTACAAACATATCCAAGAATGGCCTGAATACCCGGTTCATCAAATCCATGAATACTGCGGGAGCATTTGTCAGCCCAAAAGACATAACCCTGAACTCGTAATGCCCATATCGGGTCCGGAAAGCTGTCTTAGGGATATCGGCCTCTCGTACTCGCACCTGGTGGTAACCGGATCGAAGATCTATCTTCGAAAAACACTTAGCGCCCTGCAGCTGATCAAACAAATCATCAATCCTGGGGAGGGGGTATTTATTCTTTATAGTTACCTTATTCAGCTGCCGATAATCAATACACATACGCAGCGACCCGTCCTTCTTATGCACAAATAATACCGGGGCTCCCCAAGGCGAAGTACTAGGTCTGATGAAGCCCTTATCCAATAAATCTTTCAGCTGCTCCTTCAACTCCTTTAATTCTGCAGGCGCCATTCTATACGGAGGAATAGAGATAGGCTGAGTGTCTGGGAGTAAGTCAATAGAGAAATCTATCTCCCGCTCTGGAGGAAGACCTGGAAGCTCGTCGGGAAAAACATCTGGAAACTCATTAATCACGGGGACTGACTGAAGTGTCGGCGTCTCGGCGTCCAAGTCTTGCACCCGAACCAGATGATAGATATAACCCTTTCTGATCATTTTCTTTGCCTTAAGGTATGAAATAAACTTACCTTTCGGCGATGCTGTATTACCAGCCCAATTTATAACTGGCTCCTCGGGAAACTGGAAGCGAACTACCTTATTTTGGCAGTCAACATTAGCGTAACAGGAAGCTAGCCAATCCATACCCATAATAACATCAAATTCAGTCATATCTAACTCTACCAGATCTGCCTTAGTGTCACGGTCACAAACGATCACAAAACAGTCTTTATAAACCTGTTTCGCTACAACAAAATCCCCTATCGGCGTGGCTACCTCAAATGGCTCTATAGGTTCAGACATAATACCAATTTTACCGGCAACAAGGGGTGAAATATATGATAAAGTCGAACCTGGATCAATTAATGCATACACAGACCGAGAGAAGACCAATAAAGTACCTGTAACGACATTAGGAGATGCCTCCTGATCCTGGCGGCTGGCCAAAGCATAAATGCGGTTCGAAGGACCGCTAATACCAGAAGCTCCACCACGGCCTCTGCCGCGACCTGCTGGTGCTGGAAAACCCTGCCCCGTAGGGCGCATAGCCACTGACGACGATGAAGACCCAGCGGCTGATCCGGTAGGCTGCGCTGCACCACCCGAACTACCCTTATACGGGCAATCTCTCACAGAATGGCCCTGACGGCCACAAGAAAAGCATGCACCGGTGGCTCTGTAGCACTCTCCCGTATGGTATCTGCCGCAAAAAGAACACTGAACCCTGGGTGGCCTCATCTGACCAGAACCCCTATCTGTCCGCGAACCTGAAGCCCTGGAGCTCTGGCCTGCTCCTGAATACCCTGGGCTATCGAACCTGCGACCTGTAGGCTGGGGAGGCGCGCTCTGCGCTGGCTGAGATGAAAATCTGCTAGGCTGCTGCGGCTGTTGGGGCTGTCTGCCCCGAAAATCTCCAGATGACCTGGCCCTCTTGGGCTGTCTCCGATCCTGGCCCCTGTCAGGCTGGTGTCCTCCTCTGCCCCGATCCTCCATACCCTGGGCATGGGCCTGGATACGGGCAATGTCCATACCGGGCTGAGCAGCCAACACTAAGCAGCTATCAACAAAATACCGATCCAGCCCCATAATATATCTGTGCATCCGGTCTGCCATAGTAGCCACCACAGTAGGTGCATATCGGGCCAAGGAATCAAACTCCAAACTGTAGTCCCGGATACTGCGGCCCTTCTGCCTCAATAATAAGAATCTATCAAATCTGGCTCGTCGCAACTCTGGGGGCAGAAAATGTCCAAGAATTGCCTGAGCAAAATCGCCCCAAGCTGCTGGAGGAGCGCCGTCCCCCCTGGATAGCCCCCATGACTCGTACCAGTTTCCCGCCACATCATATAACCGGTACGAAGCTAACGCGACTGACTCTGTCTCGGAAGCATTAATCAAATCTAGAGTGTGTCGCATCTTCCTGATAAACTCCTCAGGATCCTCCTCGGGCTTTGTCCCGAAGAACTCTGGAGGGTTACAAGTCAAAAACTCACGGGCTCTCGAACTATCACGCTTGACTGCCCGGTCATCTCCCAGTCCATGCCCCTGAACCTGCCCTGCCACAAGTCTAGTCAGCAACTGGACTGCCTCCCTCATAGACTGATCCTCAGTGCCTGGCCGTGGAGCTGGAGGCTCAGGTACTGGAACTGCGGGAGCTGGCAGTGGAGCCGTCCCCCGATCTGCAGCTACGGCTGCCCCAATCTCCTCCACGAGTGGCGGTGTAGAAGAACCCTCTGTCTGGGGCAAAGTCTCCGGAGCAATATATACCTGGGCCCTGGTAGTCCTCTGGACCCGGCTAGTCTCTCCTACGGCAACTAACTTGGCCTTTTGGGCCGCTGTCGCCTTTTTTGGAGGCATATCTGCAAATATAGCCACTCGTTAGGAAGGGGTCATCCTGATAACACAGCTCTATCGCACGATCTAAGACAGAAAGAAGGGTAGTATCCTAAATGCCCTGTAGCCTCCTGTTTATAGGTGTGGTGCACAACACACCGATAAACAAGACTCTACTAGACACGGTCTGTGGACATTCCGAGGACGAACTGCTCTGATACCACTTTTGTCACGACCCAACCCCGTGGGCCGCGACCAGTGCCCGAGCTGGGCACCTATACGTACCCGATACCCCAAATTAGCATATTAACAGAATAATAATATAATAATAATATTAGTGGTTGCTACAGAATTTAGCAGAAAAGCAGACTTGACACACATAGGCCGATAGGGCCATCACAGAACAGAATATCCCAAACATATGTACAGAACCCACATAGATGTATCCACAGACCTCTACAGAACATATCATAATCATAAGACGGGACAGGGCCCCGTCATACCCTGAACAAAGTACATATCCAGATAGCAGTGACAGACTGTACCAAAAGATGGGCTCTGTAGAAGAGAGCGCCCCAAATAGCAGAAATAGGATCCTAAACGTGTGGATCAGCGAATCTGTCGTCAGTACCTGCGCGGCATGAAAACGCAGCCCTCGAAGAAAGGGGGTCAGTACGAAATATGTACTGAATATGTAAAGCGGAATCACAGAAGTCAAATCATAATGGTTACAGAAAATGAGTACAGAATCCAGAGTGTCAAATGCATATTTCCAAAACAGACAGAATGCGTACAGAAACATATGTCATATCATATCATATCCGGTCCCTGACACGGGACTCGGCAGACAAAATGTGGCCACCCTCCCGACGCCGGTGCCACTATACAGAGGAATCAGAAAAAGGGGCGTGGCCCCGTATCATAAAATGTCATATCAGAATGGCCATAACAGATCAGATCAGAATAGGCGGACATGGCACATCATACTCCACAGACCCATGTACGCGTATACCTGCCCCCTCACATCGGGGCGCGGCGAACAATGCAGAGAATTACGCTTGACAACATATCCTGGCCCGGGCTCAGTGTGGGAAACATTGGGACATCCACGAATGGAGTAGTGAGAGACTAATGCAATTTAAAAATATAATAAATGTTTTCAAAGACTCGATGAAGCGTATCAAAGACAAACAAATCCAATGGGGTCGAACAGAATCATAATAAATGTATTTCGGATATCATAATAAATTACAGAAGTATAACTTTCCCGAAGTCATTCCGAGTGTCAAAATAATTTATAATATTTAACAGAATATTTAAAATAATATTCGTTAAGCGATTAGTAGGGTAATTAAAACATTTCTTTCAAAAATCGCTTAAAAAGGAAGCTTTAACACATTAGGGGCAAAACCGTAAATAGCGGGCCCGCCTTGGGACAAACAAGGCGGCGGGCTCAAATTGTGCCCTCTAAGCATATAGTATCACCTAAAAAGGTTATACAAACATTCTATGACTTTCTGAATAATTTAGAGCAAAATTGCATAATTTCAGAAAAAGCGTATCAAAATGGTTCAATTCTACTGAAGGAAAAACTAAAATTTTGTCTTGCGGATTCCGAGGGCCAAGAGGTCCTTCGAGGCCCGGATCCGACCCTAACACACTAGGGGCATGCCAAGGGAAGAATTGGGGTTGCTTTACATACCTTTCGCGCTCCTTAAGCCTTTCCAAACTCACTTCCCGTTTCGTCGAAAAACTGCAATTGGTCAAGTTTACCAATTGTGAATTATTAATGCCATTATTTCAACTTTAAGCATATTTGGCTACCGAAATTTCGGCAGCACTTCCCCTATACATATGACACCCCGAGAATTCAACTCGGCTATAAATCATCAACAACAACCCAAACGACAACAACAATATCAACAATGAACATTAAAAACACAAATATCCTTCAACTAGTCATTTTTCTCACAAGTTGACATAATCTTCAATTCAACCCAACTTTCAACTAAGATCAATAATTTCATATTCAACAACCATCATGATCATCACCATATAGTTCTAGAAACATTTCATATCGTTTTCCTTAAGATATACACTCGATATACATGATATACAATCTTCCGCCAAAATCATAACTTATGCAAAACATCAAATCTTTGGCATACAACTTCATAACAAGTTTCCAACTTCCAAATTCATCAACCATAATCATATTTCACATCTTAACAACTTCATTTCCATAATATCACAAAATTATTCTAAAGTGACATAATCATCTACATTCCAACTTCAACCAAAATTCATTCAACTTTCATTCCCAATATAATTTCCATCATAACCACAACTAGAATGCAACATAAAATTCAACTCATATATGTATACAACATATATACACCCATGGCTACATATATATATACATACCCACTTTGCAAACTTCCTTATTTCCATAATTTCTACTCATTTCCACATACCACAACATAAACAAACCTTCATAACATAAGAAAAAGGAATTGATTCTTACCTTTTTCTACAAACTTCTTCACTTGAACAAGTTGTCAACTTGAAGAAATAAGTGTTCCTTCTTCCAAAACAATTACACCAAGTTGTAGAGGACACTTAATTTAGTAGGAATTCAACAAGAAAATAATTTTAGAGGCAAGATTTTGAGGGGTGATTTTTCTATGGCCAAACCCGAAATGCCCTCTTTTTGTTCTTGTTTTTCTCTTGTTTTTCCTCCTATTCTTTCTCTTGAAAGTTCTATGGAATTTGGATGATTAAGTGGTCTTTTATTCATTGACCACATGACTTAATTCCATGGGCTTGGATCCTTTTTATGGACCATGGCCGAATGGCTCCTCACTTGGGCCTGATTTGTTTTTTCATTTTTTTTGGGCCAACTCGGTTGGTCCCGAGTTGGGCCTAGCCCACTGACCTTTCGACCTTAAAACGTTCATATCTCCTTGTACCGACGTCACCTGGGAACCCACGACCTATGGATGGAAAGCTAATTCAATTATCTACAACTTCTATTTCAAGGTATTGTCGAAATTCCAAACTTATAATACAGTTTTTTCCCCCCAAAGTCAGGTCACCCGAAAACGTTTTCTTAAAAATATTCGTTTGGAGGGTTTCCACTTTGATTTGGTCCAAGGGTACTTCATGAGTTGTGTTTAACTTTACATATGTGATTCATATGACTTTTCAGATGTTCCAAAAAAAAATCTCGGTGTGTGGGCCCCACCCCAGCAGATACTCCGAGGTTCAAAAATACGGGATATAACAAAAGCTACGGCAGCCCAAAAGGGCAAGACAGTGGAAAGAGTACCGCCAACGGTTGTAGAGGAGGGTGGGTGTCACACCCCAACCTTACTAGGGTGTGATGGGCACGCGACCCCATACTCGGAGCCGAGCGAACCCGCTGACTCTTATTACATACTTAATCTCTTTAGACTCTTACATCAATAAGAAATGAAAAACATAGTAAAGCTTTCAGAAGTTTTCCTTTCATTGTACTCAATTCAAATAAAATCTATCATCACATGAAACTCATAACATGAAACAGAATAACACATCGGCTGGTGGAGCCGATTACAATACCGACATTCTATACCCATGACTCTGTCTGCAAAGTCTCTAACTTCGAACAAGACATCATAGCATAGTAATCTGACCCGGCAACACTCCAGGGCAAATGGAGCTTGCCAACTCCGCTGGAACATCTTCTATAATAGCTTCTACTCATCTGGGTGTACCTGCGCGGCATGAAACGCAGCCCCCCAAAGAAAGGGGGGTCAGTACGAGCAATGTACTGATTATGTAAGGCATGCATAGTAACATAGTAAGAGATGTGATTATGAATAATAACAGAATGGGGATATAGAGCATATCATGGGGTAAAAGCGTAACCTGTACATCTGAGTGCCTTTTAGGCGGGTACCATGCATGCTTAGTGCTGCGAAACGTGCAGCCCAATCCATATATATATATATATATATATATATATATATGTATCATACTTTAATTTCTTTGAAAACAATTCTTTTTCATATATATAGAAAATAGAACATATCATATTGGCGAGGCGTCGGCAGCTGATCCATTTAACCACATATGTCCCGCGTCCGAGAAGATATCATGTCATATAATACCAACTGATCAGGTGGATACGCGTATATAACGCTCTGGCCCTCTTTCCCATATACATATGCATGTATCATGTACATATATCAGCGTCTATAGCGCTCTGGCCCTTTTTCCCATATACATATACGTGTATCATGTACATATATCATCGTCTATAGCGCTCTGGCCCTTTTTCCCATATTCCCCATATACATATACATATACCATATACATATATCATATAGGCAGCATGCAGGATAGCCCAAGAAATGCTATAAGTCTATCGGAGTGACGTAAGGTTGGTAACCTCCGATTATATTATGGAATAATCATCATGGCTTTGTCTCACCTTGAAGGAACAATTATTATAGGATGAGACTAGCAACGAATAACAGCGTTAAGAGACATGGAGTAAGATCATAAATCTCATAAGGTGCCGCTTCATATACAAATGCACATAGAACAAATTTTTAGGACTCCGATCCGATTTAGTATAAGAAAGTTATGAGCGTTTGAAGTACAGAACCTTCTACGAACGTTTTAGAAGCCATTTTTGGAAAATCATTCTTATCATAGTCATCATAGAAATATGCTCATCCTTGATATCATCATTGTCATTGTGAAACATATCCATCGTTATTGTCATAAGAGCTTACAAAATCATAAACCTCTGTTTTGGTAGGATACAGACACTTTGGAAAAACATTTACGAGTTATCGGGAAGAGAATCATGCCTTGGAATCATAAAAATCTAACTTTGAAAACAAGGAGAATATGGAAGCAATTATGAAATCCTAGCATCGGAATCATGCCTTGAAAGAAAGGGACAAGCCTTAACATACCTGCTCCACGTCCTATTAGCTACGCTTAATTGTCCAAACTCGTTATCGCTAGTCTACATTCGAGAAGATTTACATAATCATTAGATTCATCGTCACACACACTTGCCTTAGTCTTTCAAATAAATTCACTTATGATCTGCCGAAATTTCGGTAGCATCTCCCCTGTAAATACACCATCGCCGAGAATCTAACTCGGCCAATTTTATCAACAACAATTCGAGAATTCAACTTGGCCAAATTATCAACAACAATATCAACAATAACAACTCCAACTTCGACAATTATTTCAAATGCATTCTAACACTAGCAATTCTTTCTCCACAATTCGACAGCATTTCATTTTTATTCAACTCAATCACATATAGTCGAGCTAACACCAATGATCCCACCTTCAAGTATTTATCTGAAATCATTCTAACATGATTCAAGAGTACTTCAAACAATTCACATAATATTCACAACAACCCAATCAACATACTACTTCACCCAAAATCTTCCATATTCCACAAGAACACTAGCAACACATTTCCTTTTTTCCAAATTCATAAACTACACCAACAATCTATACTTTAGCAATATCATTCATACAAATGTAAGAAACCATACTGGTGTCACATTACCTTCTTCAACAATCCCATAATGATCACAACTTCATTTCAAGTTATCAAACCTTCATTTTCATCATGAAATCCACAACTACAACAATCAAAATACTAAATAAAATCAATTCATCTTTTCTACACAACACTATGCCATTCGGCCACCACCCATATTCACATATTTCATGAATTCATTCAATTCCACATGCTACAACATACACAAACCATTCATAACACATGAAAGAGGAGATTAAACCTTACCTTCCCCCACTTGTCTTCTCACTCGGCTAGAGTTTACAACTTGCACAACGAATGCTTTACTTGCTCCAACAACTACTCCATGTTGTTAGGGACGTTCCACTTGGTTGAAATACTAGAAGAAAATAATTTTTCTTGATCAATTTCTATGGCCTCAGTTTTTGAGCCATGGCCGAACACTACTATATTTCTCTCTTCAAGTTTTTCTTGAGCTGGAAGATAAATATTTGTCTTGCTTTGTAAGAATGTCCACCTATTTATAATTAACTCCAACAAATAAAAGGGTGGACACATGTCCCCTTCCCCAAACTTCTCCAACTTTCCTTAAATTAAAGATGAATATATCCTAATTTGTCATAACTTTCTATATTTATATACATAGTCCCTCCAAATACCAAATGAAGCCACATGGCCACTTGGCCCATTTATTTCAAGAATTATAAGTTTCCATAATTCACTTTTAACCCCAAACATTCCTTAATACTTCCATGAGCCACCTTGTGAATTTTCCTTTTTACCCCTAGCCTTTCATAATATTTCCACATCAATAATTTTCATAAACAACTTGTGCGTTGAAATAACTTTGGGAAAATAGTCTTGTCCTTAACTTACCACGACTTCCTTAAAATATCCGAATGTACGAAATACGTGATATAACAGTGCGTCCCAGAATGCGGCTCAATCTCAGTCCTCCCACTCAGTGCCTATTTCTGAGGAGCATGAGGGAGCCTCAGCCCCAGCTCCAGCACGACCAGCTCCTCCACCGGATGCTTCAGGCCAAGATGTAAAAGAGGCCATTCATTTACTTACTCATTTGGTTGCTACTCAGACTCAGCTGCAAGGTACAAGGTAGGGTGATAGGGCTGTTAGTGCAAGGGCCAGTGATTTTATTAGCTTGAGCCCTCCGAATTTTTTGGGTCAAAACTGAAAGAGGACCCTCAGAGTTTTATTGATGGGATGTTGAGGACACTCTTGTTAATGCATGCTTCAGACGTTGAATCTGTGGAGTTAGCATCCTATAGACTCCGGGATGTCGCGATTCATTGGTATACAGTTTGGCTGGCTTCAAGGGGAGTCAATCCATCCCCCCCCCCCCCCAGTATGGCAAGAATTTGTGGATGCCTTCCTCCGACATTACTTACCTCTAGAGGATCGGCGGGCTAGACCCAATAAGTTCTTGATTCTTAGGCAAGGAAGTATGAGTGACTTAGAGTATATTCTCCGCTTTAATTCTTTGGCTAGGTATGCTCAGGACATAGTAGCGGATATGGGTGGCCGAGTGCACCGATTTGTGAGAGGCCTAAGGCCATATTTGATGGATAGATGCTTGACTACATCCCTTCAGGACAACATGAATATTTCACGCATTCAAGCCCATGCCCAGAATTTGGAGGAAAGCCAACAACAGCAAAAAAGTTAGCGTGAGCATGATAGAGTGTATAACAAGAGGGCTAGATCTTCGGGTCCGACGAGTGAGTTTAGAGGCGGGCAAAGATAGCAGTTTTCTAGGCATTCAGGCCATTCTATGATTAGTGCGCCTCCACTATTTACAGGCCAGAGAGTTGATAGATCTACTTTTTTCGGCCCGAGTCAGAGTTTCAGGGCTTCAGGTTCTCAGTTCAAGGGTAATTCGAGTCAGGCAAGGCCACCCATGCCACGATGTCCCTAGTGCGAGAAGTTACATTGGGACCAGTGTCGACTGTGTTCAGAGGTTTGCTATGCATGTGGTCGGCAAGGCCATATCATGCGTGATTACCCCTCAATTGGTAGCAGGGGTAGGGTCCAGCCTTCAGGATCGGCAGTCGGGTCTTCATCATCTATACACCCTATGGGGCCTGTTTCACATGCGCTAGTCAGCCATGGTATAGGCAGAGGTAGAGCCCCCAATTTCAGTGGTCCTAGCACCGCATTTAAGCATTGGCGGGGCGACAGGATCTTCAGTCCTCCCCCGATGTCATCACAGGTATATTATCGGTATTTTCTCACGATGTATATGCTTTAATAGATCCGGGCTCCACATTGTTATATGTTACTGTTACACCTTGAAAAATTTCCCGTTAGCGTATAGTGAATAGGCTAGAGAAGAATACAATGTATACGGTGATTTGATAAGTAAGAGATAGCATTTGATGATCTCAATCGAGATTCGAAGACATTAGACGTAAAGAAAGGAGTTTGAGGAAGGAAGTAAAGTATATGTTATGTGCCGGGTAAGAATCACGAGCGGCGAGTTAATGTTGGAATAACGACATCTTGTAGACGATTTATAACGTCCCCTAGATTGGTATTGAAGTGTTGAACAAGTGTTAAGAAGGTTTCATAAGGATCGGAGATCAAACGATTCAACGAAAACAAGTTCCGGAAAGCTGGACATTATACGGCCAGACATACTGACCGTATAAAATTCACGGACCGTATGTCCAGGCCGTAGATTCAGTCCAGAACAGCATACCTCACTGGACCAAACATACGGTCAGTGAAAAATATACGGACCGTATGTTGGTCTGTATAAGTTGGTCGGGACAGCTTTTGTGATTTAATATAAAGGACCCTTCTCATTTCATTTTCATTTCATCCCACTCTCCAAAAGTCAAGAAGCCTCTAGAATATTTCCTACCCTTCATCCACAAGAAAATCAAAGGAAATCCATGATCAACAACACCAAATCCATGAAAACATGTGTATGAAACCTAACCAAAGTTCATCTACCTCAAGAAATCTCAAGAGAAGTGAAGTAGGGTTTTGGTGCTAGAAGGATATCTCCACTCAATACTTGTTCATCCATCACCTAAGGTAGGTTTCATGACTATACCATGTTGTTTAAGGTATTGGAAGGCTAAGATACTTGAATTGTAGAAAGACATAGAAAATGGGTCATAAAAGAGAGAATAGTGTCATGGTTGAATAAGGGTTGGATTGGATCATGAATGTTGATATGTTGTGATTATGAATACGTTATAAATGACGTTTAGACCATGAAATAAGTATTATATTTGAGAAAACGCGATAATGAGCTATAACCATAAATGTGGAGAAATTGAAGAGAAATGGAGAATTGTGGTCAATGTATATAAATGATGATTGTTGATTGCAATATCGTGAGTGTTGTTGTGAACGTTTGAGAGTTGAAATATAACATGGGAAAAGTAGTATGAACAAAGGAAATTCTACCCAATTGTCCTAAGAAATAGTAGCGCATTCTTATAGTCGATTAACTAACGTTAATGTGAATTCTCTCTTGAAGGTAGAAACGTAAAATTGAAAAAGAACAAGCGAACGATAGCTTAGTTAAATGTAAAAGGTATGCGAGGCTAGTACTTTATTTCTATGGCATGAATCCGATGATATGATTCTCCTTTCTCTCTATGAATTCTCTATATATCCAGGAAAGAAAGAAGAGATATGTTATGAGTCCAATAATGATAAGCTTGAGTCTAAAGACTCCAGAGTTCATGTTATGACGTTCCTATAACGCTAATGATGTCGTATGTTGTAAACACTCACCTCATACACTGTTCCCTTCGAGGTGAGGCAGAATACCATTAAGTTTAGCATGTCATGTATTGTATACACTCACCTTATGTATTGTCCCTTCAAAGTGAGGCAGAGTACCATAAAGCCGATGATGTTGTGCACTGTACATACTCACCTTATATACTACTTCCTTAAAGGTGAGGCAGAATGCTTGTGAATGCTCCAAAATGAAATCGAGGGATCACGACCCTACGTCACCCCGATAAAGTATGGTTGTGCTTGAGTCCTCATGCATGTATTATGATGAGCATACTATGATGAGTATATTAGGATGAGTATATTATGACGAGCATGATGATGATATTACACCGTACCTATATGGTCGGGCAGATATACACACCACTATAGTGGGCAGCTTATACCTCAGACGCGGGAGGCCTGGACGTAGGCTAATGATTATCACACCGTACCTACATGGATAGGCAGCTTATACTTATACATTTATGCATATATGATATGATGACGAGCATGAATAAGACGACATGATTTATTTATTTTATGATTCACAGTCAGTTACAGATTGTTCCTCATTTGATGCGTCCTCATTTCATTGATGCTTCATTATTGTTTATGCCTCTCATACTCAGTACAATGTTTGTACTAACGTCCGTTTCTTTGGACGTTGTGTTCATGCCCACAGGTAGACAGGGAGGAGAGCTTGACCCAGATTCGTAGTAGCTGTCAGCTGATTCGAGAGCACTCCGTTGTTCCGGAGGTGCTTATAATTATTCTTTTGTGTATATATATTCATGTATATGTATTTTGGGCATGACGGAGTCTTGTCTCGTCCTTATGTCTAGCACTCCAGTAGAGGCTCGTAGATACGCAGTGTTGGCTAGATGGTCTCACATGATTGCTAGTAAGTATATGTATTATTTTGGTGGCCGAAAGGCGTACGCATATAAAAGTATTTATGTTTTGAAATGAAAGATGATTTTCTTATGATTTGAGTACAATAATGATAAAAGAGCATTAAATGAGTAAGATGAGTAATAGAACGAGCGGTGCTCGGTGGTTAGCCCTCGGTACCTGTCGCGGCCCCTAGTCGGGTCGTGACAAAAGTGGTATCAGAGCAGTTCAGTCCTAGGAAGTGTCTACGAGCCGTGTCTAGTAGAGTCTTTTTTATGGTGTGTTGGGCGCCACGCTAATAAACAAGAGGCTACAGGGAATTTAGGATAAATGACCATCTTTCTTCTTAAGAGATCGTGCGATAGAACCGTGTATAAGATTTTATCCTCCCTAATAATGTGTTGTGATTTCAGAATGCCACCAAAGGGAAAAGCTACAGCCACCCAGAAGGGCAAGACTACGACAAAGAGGTGGGTGGAAAGAGAGCCTCCGATTAATGTAGAAGAGGGCGAATCACATAATGAGGCCCTATCTAATACTTCCTCCACCCCGCCTAATGTGGAAGAACAGGAAGGAGCTCCAGCTCCAATTCCTCCCCCGGGTGCTTCGAGTCAACAAGTGACCGAGGCCATTAATTTACTGACACAATTGGTCGCTGCACAGGCACAGCGGCAAAATGTGAGTTCAAGTGATCGGGCAGCAAGTACCAGAGCCCGTGACTTTATGAGTCTAAATACTCCGGAGTTTTTCCGGTCAAAGCCGGATGAAGACCCGCAAGGCTTCATTGAAGAGATGTTGAGGACGTTGAGGATTGTCCATGCCTCCGAAACTGAATCCGTGGAGTTGGCATCTTATAGGCTCCGGGATGTGGCAGTTTTATGGTATAATAACTTGGTATTATCAAGAGGAGAGAATGCGCCTCCTCCGGTTTGGCAAGAATTCGTAGATACTTTCATTCGCCATTACTTGCCACCCGAGGTCCGCCGAGCTAGAGAGAATAGATTTCTAAATTTAAAGCATGGAAGCATGAGTGCCCGGGAATATATCCTGCAATTCAATTCATTGGCTAGATACGCCCCGACTATGGTGGCCGACATGGGAGACCGGGTACATAGATTCGTGAGTGGCTTAGGGCCGCATTTATTCAAAGACTGCTTGACAGCTTCGCTGCAAAACGGGATGGATATTTCCCGAATACAAGCCCATGCTCAGAATTTAGAGGGGCGATAACAACCACAAAGAGGTGACCGTGATATCGATAGAAGACAAAGCAAGAGGGCCAGATCTATGGGAGCAGGCAGTGATTATAAAGGGGGATCAAGGCAGACATATTCTAGGTACTCAGGCCAGTCGGTGACTAGTGCGCCTCCTCGATTCGCAGGTAGGAGATTTGATCGCTCCTTTCGTTCAGGACAGGGCTAGAGTTCGAGGGCCCCAGATTCTCCGTTTGGGGGAGATTATAGTCAGAGCAGACCCCCGGTACCGTAGTGCAGCTAGTGTGGTAGACTATATTTCGGATGATGTCGTCAGGGTTCGGATGCTTGCTATGCCTGGGGAAAGATTGGGCACATGATGAGAGATTTCCCGTCGATGAGAGGTAGAGTTGGGACTCAACCCACAGGTTCAGAAGCTGGTTCATCGTTAGTGCGCCCGGTAGGGCAGGCTCCCCAAATGTCAGTAGGCCGAGGTAGAGGCAGAGTGACAGCATTTACTTCAGGTGCTGCTCAGTCCCGTGTATATGCTCTAGCGGGACGGCGGGATCTTGAGTCTTCCCCGGATGTGATTACAGGTACATTGTGTATATTCTCTCGTGATATGTATGCATTGATAGATCTGGGTTCTACTTTCTCTTATATTACTCTGTATATTGCTGGTTGTTTTGGGGTGAAACTTGAGCCAATCAAACCTTTCGAGGTATCTACTCCGGGTGGTGATCTCGTGATAGCGAGACAAGTCTATAAAAATTGTGTAATTGTGATATGTGATCGCCAGACAAAAGCGGATTTGATTGAGCTGGAAATGTTAGATTTCGATGTAATTATGGGTATGGATTGGTTGGCATCATGTTATGCTAATGTCGATTGCCGATTGAAAATGGTTCGATTCCAATTTCCGGGAGAGCTCGTGCTTGAATGGAAGGGTTATGCAGCATTACCAAAAGGCAGGTTTATTTCCTACCTTAAGGCAAGAAAGATGATAGCTAAAGGATATATTTATCACTTAGTTCGAGTTCATGACACCGAGACAAAGTCGCCAACTTTCCAATCAGTTCCTGTAGTGAGTGAATTTCCAGATGTATTCCTAGACGAACTTCCAGGTCTTCCTCCAGAAAGAGAAATTGACTTCGCCATTGATGTGTTGTAGGACACCAAGCCTATTTCTATTCCTCCTTATCGAATGGCTCCGACAGAATTGAAAGAACTGAAGGCACAGTTGAAAGATCTGCTTGAAAAAGGGTTTATTAGACCCAATTCATCACCATGGAGAGCACCAGTCTTGTTCGTGAGAAAGATGGATAGTTCCCTACGAATGTGCATCGATTATAGGCAGTTGAACAAAGTGGTGATAAAGAATAAATATCCTCTCCCAAGGATTGACGATTTATTTGATCAGCTACAGGGTGCCAAGTGGTTTCAAAAGGTAGACTTGAGGTCAGGTTATCATCAAGTGAGAGTTAGAGAAGCGGATATTCCCAAAATAGCTTTCAGGACGAGATATGGCCACTATGAGTTTCGAGTAATGTCGTTTGGGTTGACTAATGCTCCGGTCGTGTTTATGAATTTGAGGAATAATGTATTCAGGCCACTTTTGGATCTATTTGTGATAGAGTTCATTGATGATATTCTGGTATATTCTCGCACAGAATCAGAGCATGCAGATCATTTGCGAATCGTTCTTGGAATTCTTCGAACCCGAGAATTATATGCAAAATTTTCAAAGTGCGAGTTTTGGTTAAATTCTGTAGCATTTCTAGGCCATGTTATTTCAGATGATGGCACTCGAGTCGACACTCAGAAAATTGAAGCTGTGAAGACTTGGGTCAAGGTCTACGACACCTACAGAAGTTCGAAGTTTTCTGGGATTGGCAGGTTATTATAGAAGATTCGTAGAGGGGTTTTCATCTATTTCAGCCCCATTGACGAAGCTAACCCAGAAGTCAGCTAAATTCCAATGGAATGATGCTTGTGAGTGCAGTTTCCAAGAGCTGAAAGACAGATTGACCTCAGCTCCGGTCTTAACACTTCCAGAAGGGTCAGATGGCTATGTTGTGTATTGTGACGCTTCCGGTGTCGAATTAGGATGTGTATTGATGCAACACGGTAAATTTATTGCATATGCTTCAAGGCAATTACAGAAACATGAAAAGAACTACCCAACTCATGATCTCGAATTGGCCGCAGTTATTCATACATTGAAAATGTGGAGACATTACTTGTATGGTGTACATGTTGACATCTATACCGATCATAAAAGCCTTCATTACATTTTCAAACAGAAGGAGTTAAATTTTCCATAAGGGCGGTGGTTAGAATTGTTGAAAGATTATGATGTGAATATTTTATACCACCCCAGAAAAGCAAATGTGGTAGCCGATGCGTTTAGTCGCCGATCAATGGGCAGTTTATGTGAAGTCCCTCCGGAAAAGAAAGAGATGGTTGATGAGCTCCACCAATTAGCTAATCTTGGAGTGTGTGTAATTGATTCGGGTAATGCAGGGATTTCCCGAATTGAGGGGTGCGCGGTAGTTAGCTCCGGGTACCCATCATGGCCCCTAGTCGGGTCGTGAAAAAAGTGGTATCAGAGCAGTTCAGTCCTAGGGTGTGTCTACGAGCCGTGTCCAGCAGAGTCTCGTTTATGGGTGTGAAGCGCGCCACGCTTATAAACAAGAGGCTACAGAGCATTTAGCAAAAATGACCATTCTTTTTCTTATTAGATCGTCCCATAGAGCCATGTTATAAGATTTTCTCCTCCCTAATTGTGCGTTATGATTTCAGTGATGCTGCTAAAGAGAAAAGCTACTGCGGCCCAGAAGGGCAAGGCTATTACAGCACGGCGAGTGGAAAGGGAGCCCCCAACGCATATAGAAGAAGGTGAATCTTATAATGAGGCTCCATCTAATATCTCTCACAGTTCACCTAATTTAAAAGAACAAAAGGGGGCTTTTGTTCCAGCTCCTCTGCCTTCAGTTCCTCCACCGGCTGCTTCGGGTCAACCGATGACCGAAGCGATTTAGCTGCTGACACAGTTAGTTGCCGCTCAGGCATAGCGGCAGAGTACGGTTCCAAGCGATAAGGCAGCTAGTCCTCGAGCCCAGGATTTTATGAGTTTAAAACCTCCATAGTTTTTCAGGTCAAAGCCGGATGAAGACCCGCAATGTTTTATTGAAGATATGCTGAGAACATTGAAAATTATCCATGCCTCCGAAACTGAATCTGTGGAGTTGGCATCATATAGACTCCGGAATGTGGCGGTTCTTTGGTATAATAATTGGATATCTTGAAGAAAAGAGAATGCACATCCTCTAGTTTGGCAAGAATTTGTAGACGCCTTCATCCGTTACTATTTGCCACCCGAGGTTCGTCGGGCCAGAGCTGATAGGTTCCTGAATTTATAACAAGGAAATATGAGTTCCCGGGAGTATATCCTTCACTTTAATTCATTTGCTAGATATGCTCTGACTGTGGTCGCCAAACATGAGAGATAGAGTGCACAGGTTCGTGAGTGGCCTAGGGCCATATTTATTCAATGATTGCTTGACAGCTTCATTGCAAGAGGGGATGGATATTTCCCGTATTCAAGCCCATGCCCTGAACTTAGAAGAGCAGCAACATCCACAAAGGGGTGAGCGCGATATTGACAGTTCCAGACAGAGTAAGAGGACCAGATCTGTCGGTGTCGGTAGCGACTATATAGGGGGATCAAGACAGTCACATTCTAGATATTCAGGACAATCAGCGACTAGTGCACCTCCTCGGTTTGCAGATAGGATATTTGATCGTCCTATTCATTTTGGTCCGGGTTAGAGTTCAAGAGTTTCAGGTTGTCAGTTTGGGGGTGATCCTAGCAAACGGAGACCACCGGTGCCGCGATGTAGCCAGTGCAGTAAATTACATTCCAGACAGTGTCGCCGAGGTTCAGATGCTTGCTAGGCCTGTGACCAGGTTGGGCATATGATGCGAGAATGTCAATCGATTAGTGGTAGAGTTAGGGTTCAGCCCACAAGATCAACTGTTGGTTCTTCGTCGGTGTGCCCGACAGGGCAAACTCCCCACGCTCCAGCAGGATGAGGTAGAGGCAGAGGGGGAGCGTCCAGTTCAGGTGGTACTCAGCCCCGTATTTATACTCTAGCCGGACGCTAGGATCTTGAGTCCTCACCGGATGTGGTTACAGGTATATTATCCATATTCTCTCATGAGGTCTATGCATTGATAGATCCAAGTTCTACGTTATCTTATATTACTCCATATATTGTTGGTCGTATTGGGGTGAAACCTAAGCCAATTAAACTTTTTGAGGTATCTACTCCGGTTGGCGATCCCGTAGTAGCTAGACAAGTATACAAGAATTGTATAATTGTGGTATGTGATCGTCAAACTAAAGTTGATTTAGTTGAGCTGGAAATGTTAGATTTTGACGTGATTATGGGTATGGATTGGTTGGCCTCATGTTATACCAATGTCGATTGCCGAATGAAACTAGTTCGATTTCAATTCCCGAGAGAGCCCATGCTTGAATGGAAAGGTAATACAGCGTCTCCCAGAGGTAGGTTTATTTCCTACCTTAAGGCAAGGAAGATGATAGCAAAAGGTTACATTTATCATCTAGTCCGAGCTCATGATACCAAAGGAAAGCCACCGAATTTTCAATCCGTCCCGGTAGTGAATGAATTTTCGGATATATTTCCAGTTGAACTTCCAGGCCTTTCTCAGGAAAGAGAGATTGACTTTGCTATTGATGTGTTGCCGGATACTAAGCCTATTTCTATTCCTTCTTACCGAATGGTTCCTGCATAATTGAAAGAGTTAAAGGCGCAACTGAAGGATTTGCTTGAGAAGAGATTTATTAGGCCTAGTTCGTCACCGTGGGGAGCACCCGTTCTATTTGTAAGAAAGAAAGATAGTTCCCTACGGATGTGTATTGATCATAGACAGTTGAATAAAGTGACGATAAAGAAGAAATATCCTCTCCTGAGAATCGATGATTTGGTTGACCAATTACAGGGTGCCAAATGGTTCTCCAAAATTGATCTAAGATGAGGGTATCATCAGGTGAGAGTTAGAGAAGAAGATATTCCCAAAACAGCTTTCCGAACGAGATATGGCCACTATGAATTTCAGGTAATGTCATTTGGCTTGACTAATGCTCCAGCGGTGTTTATGAGTTTGATGAACAATGTAATCAGGCCTCTCTTGGATCTGTTCGTGATCCTGTTCATTGATGATATCCTAGTATACTCTCGGACAGAATCTGAGCATCCAGAACACTTACGTATTGTCTTTGGAATTCTTCGGACTCGAGAATTGTATGCTATGTTTTTGAAATGTGAATTTTGGCTGAATTCTGTAATTTTCCTAGGTCATACTATTTCAGCTGATGGCATTTGGGTTGATACTCAGAAAATTGAATCTGTGAAGATTTAGCCAAGGCCTACAACACCTACGGAAGTTCGTAGTTTTCTGGGGTTGGCAGGTTACTATAGGAGATTTATAGAAGGGTTTTCTTCTATTTCAGCAGCATTAACGAAGTTAATTTAGAAATCAGCAAAGTTTCAGTGGACGGATGCTTGTGAATGCAGTTTCCAAGAACTGAAAGATAGATTAACTTCAGCCCCAGTCTTGACACTCCTAGAAGGGCCAGACGGTTATGTTGTATATTGTGATGCCTCTGGCATTGGGCTAGGATGTGTGTTGATGTTACACTTCGAAATTTTGGGTTACCGAGCGGTGGATGGACTAACGTAAGTTAAGGTGTACATGATGTCCCTACATGTAACAAGGGATACTTAATGATTCTAATTAAGAATTCGAAGAAGTTGAGGTAAGGGAGAAAAGTTCGTCAAATGAGACTTCATGGCAGTCTTGAGAAAGGGGGATTCGACGGTCGTTCTTTGTACCATCGGACGGGTCGACGCTTCGTTGATTGTACCGTAGAATTGAGTTAGCGCGAAGGCCATTCGACAGAGCCTATCGACGCTCCGTCGATCAGTTCGACGGACCGTCCGTCTCATCGTAGAATGAAAAGAAACGATAGGTTGCTCACTGGAAATTTAACGACTTCAACGATCAAATCGACACTCCGTCGATCCGATCGATGCTTCGTCGATCGTACCGTATATCTGGTCGGGGACAGATTGGTTCATTAAATAAGGGATTCAAGTCTTATTTCATTTCATTTCCATATCACACCCCTTCTCTCTAGAACATCTCTCTACATTTATTCCACAAGAATTCAAGAGGTATTAGTGATCAACCACATCAACTATGTGAATCAAGTGTAAGAAACCCATTAAAGGTTATCCAAGTCAAGAAACCTCATTGAAGATGAACTAGGGTTTTGGCTCATGTCAAATATTTCCACCCAAAGCTTGTTCCTACAACATCTAAGGTAAGATTTATGGTATTTCCATGTTTTTTAAGGTATTTGAAAGTTGAAATACTTGGATTGTGGAAGGATATAGAAAAATGGGTCCTGGATGTGGAATAGTGCCATTTTGAGTAATAGCTTGAATTGAGTTATGATCCTTGATGTGTTGTGATATGAATATGTTATAAATGATGTTAACAACGTGAGATAGACATTGTGTATGAATGAATATAAATGTGGGTTATGACAATGAATATGGATGAATTAGGGCGAAATGAGAAGTAAGGATAATGTAGGTGAATAAAGGCTATTGTGGTGATATTGTGAATGTTATTATTGATGTTTGGGAGTTGATATATGCTACGAAGGAATTTCGTATAAATAAAGGAGACGCTGTCCGATTTTCTCTAGTTTTGGTCATGTATGCTAGCTTTCGATTTCTAATGATAGTATGACTTTAATGAAGAAAGAAACGCGAACGTTGAAGGAGATCGTGCAAGTGGTAAATAGTTGAACAGAAAGGTATGTAAGGATAACCCTTCTTTCATAAGGCATGGTTCTTTGGCCAATCATCTAAATATCTCATAAGTCAATGATGTCCTCTAAATGATTCTATCTTCAGAGCTATTAAGCTCATGATTCTTGGTACGTATTACGATTGTACTAAGTTCCTCATATGACGAGTAAGCCTATAAAGATAGATGTAATGAATGACGATAATAGTGATAATGATGTGGATGACTAAAATGGTAATGGCCATGACGATAATGATGACGATGATGATAGCGATGATAACAGTAATATGCTTATGAGCTATTATGTATGTGTATCTATTTATGACTATTATGGAACCCCGAGCTTAGGAGGCCAGGTAGAATATGTATATGATTTATGTAACACGCGCACACCTCTGCAGATGGTACGGATAACCCTGAAGCCTTGGTAGGGCCAGGTAGATGTAACCCTGAAGCCTTGGTAGGGCCAGGTAGATATAACCCTGAAGCCTTGGTAGGGCCAGGTATGTGTAACATTGAGCCTTGGTTGGCCAAGTATGTATGAAACACCGATCCTTCATGGTCGGGTTAACTATGGAAATGTTGTGTATATGATATAGAATAAGTTCTTGAATTTGAGGCAAGGTAGTATGAGTGCTTTAGAGTATAGTCTCCGCTTCAATTCCTGGCTAGGTATGCTTCGGTCATGGTAGCGGATATGGGTGACTGAGTGCACCGAATTTTGAAAGGCCTAGGGCCGCATTTGATGGATAGGTGCTTGACTGCGTCCCTTCTGGACAATATGGATATTGCACGCATACAGGCTCATGCTCAGAACGTAGATGAAAGTCTGCAATAACAAAGAAGTGAACGTGAGCATGATAGGGGACATAGCAGGAGGGCTAGATCTTCGGGTCCAATGAGCGAGTTCAGAGGTGAGCACAGACAACAGTTTTCTAGGCATTCAGGCCATTCTATGATTAGTGTGCCTCCACAATTTTCAGGTCAGATATTCGATAGATCTACTCATTCCGGGCCGAGTCAGAGTTTATCAGGGTCTTAGTTTAGAGGTGATTCGGGTCAGGCAAGGCCACCCGTACCACGATATTCCCAGTGTGGGAAGTTACATTAGGGTCAGTGCAGGTCGGGTTCAGAGGTTTGCTATTCATGTGGTCGACCAGGCCATATTATGCGTGATTGCCCCTCAGTTCATGGTAGAGGTAGGACCCATCCTTCAGGGTCAGTAGCCGGATCTTCATCTTCTATGCTCCCTATGGGGCCGGGTTCACATGCTCCAGTCGGCCATGGTAGAGGCAGAGGGAGAGTCCCTAGTTATAACTGTCTTCAGCACCGTATTTATGCTTTGGCTGGACGCCAAGATCTTGAGTCTTCTCCTGATGTGGTCATAGGTATATTATCGGTATTTTCTCATGATGTATATGATTTGATAGATCCGGGCTCCACATTGTCATATGTTACTCCGTATAGTGCGGGTCGATTGAGAGTCGAACCGGAGTCGATTAAACCTTTTGAGGTGTCTACACCCGTGGGTGAATCGGTAATAGCTATCCGAGTATATAGAAATTGTGTAATTGTGATTTGTGATCGTCGTACCATGATTGACTTGCATGTGTTAAAAATGGTGGATTTTGATGTTAGTATGGGCATGGATTGGTTGGCTTCTTGCTATGCCAATGTTGATTGTAGAATGAAAGTGGTTCGTTTCCAATTTCTGGGAGAACCAGTTTTAGAATGGAAAGGGAACACTGCGACACCAAAAGGTAGGTTTATTTCCTATCTAAATGCAAGGAAAATGATCACGAAAGGATGCATTTATCATCAAGTTCGGGTTCAAGATGTAGAAGCTGAATCGCCAACTCTTCAGTTAGTTCCCGTGGTCAATGAATTCCCGGATGTGTTCCCGGAAGAGCTTTCAGGCCTTCCTCTCGAGCGAGAGTTTGATTTTTCTATTGATGTGTTGCCAGACACCAAGCCTATATCTATTTCTCCTTATCGAACGGCTCCCACAGAACTGAAAGAGTTGAAGGAGCAACTGAAAGACTTGCTTGAGAAAGGCTTTATTAGACCTAGTTCATCCCCGTGGGGAGCACCCATATTGTTTGTCCGAAAGAAAGATGGCTCCTTGAGAATGTGCATCGATTATCGGCAATTGAATAAGGTGACGATTAAGAACAAATATCCTCTTCCGAGGATTGATGACTTATTTGATTAATTACAAGGTGCCAAATGGTTTTCAAAGATAGATTTTAGGTCCGGGTATCATCAGGTGAGAGTTAGGGAGAAAGATGTCCCTAAGATAGCCTTCAGAACAGGATATAGCCATTTCAAATTCTGAGTGATGTCGTTTGGGCTAACTAATGCACCGGCAGTATTTATGGATTTGATGAACAATGCGTTCAGGCCCTTCCTAGATCTGCTTGTGACTGTATTCATCGACGACATCTTGGTGTATTCCAGATCCAAGGCGTAACATGCGGAACATTTGCGTACTGTCCTCAGAGTTCTTCAAACACGAGAGTTGTTTGCAAAATTTTCCAAGTGTGAGTTTTGGTTGAACTCAGTGACATTTCTGGGACACATTGTTGCAGCCGATGGTATTCGGGTAGATAGCCAAAAGATTGAGGCCGTGAAGACTTGGCCAAGGCCCACAATTCCTACGGAGGTTCGTAGTTTTCTGGGCTTAGCAGGTTATTACAGGAGATTTGTTGAAGGTTTTTCCTCTATTTCTGCACCACTCACAAAGCTGACCCAGAAATCAGCAAAGTTTCAATGGACAGATGCTTTTGAACATATTTTCCAAGAGTTGAAAGATAGATTGACTTCTGCCCCAGTCCTGACACTTCCAGAGGGATTGGAAGGATATGTTGTTTATTGCGATGCTTCAGGCGTTGGGCTAGGATGTGTATTGATTCAACATGGCAAGGTGATTTCCAATGCTTCAAGACAATTACGGAAACATGAGAAAAATTATCCAACCCATGATCTAGAATTGGCTGCAGTGGTTCATGCATTAAAGATATGGAGACATTATTTATATGGTGTCCATGTGGATATTTATACAGATCATAAGAGTCTTCAGTATGTCTTCAAGCAGAAAAATTTAAATTTGCGGCAACGACGATGGTTGGAATTGCTAAAGGATTATGATGTTGATATCCTATACCACCCCGGAAAGGCAAACGTTGTGGCCGATGCTCTTAGCCGTAGATCTATGGGAAGTTTGTGTGATGTACGACCAGAGAAGAGAGAAATGGCTCGTGAACTCCAGCAGTTAGCTAGCCTAGGAGTTCGAGTAGTAGACTCTGGTAACAGGGGAACTACCATTCAGAATTCAACAATCTCGTCGCTAATAGAGAAAGTGAAAGAGCGACAATACGAAGATTCCATACTAATGCATTACAGAGATACACTCCCTCAGAAGGGAGAGTCATCATTTGAGATTTCAGAAGACGGAGTTCTTTGATGTCAAGGCAGGTTATGTGTTCCCGATGTGGCAGGTTTACGCCACCAAATATTGAGAGAGGCTCATTGTTCGCGTTATTCTGCTCACCCTGGAGCAACGAAAATGTACGATGATCTTAAGTCTATGTACTGGTGGAATGGGATGAAGAATGATATAGCAGGATTTGTAGCTCAATGTCCCAACTGTCAACAAGTAAAAATCGAGCACCAAAAGCGGGGCGGATTGTTGCAAGCTATAGAAATCCCAACTTGGAAGTGGGAAGTGATTAACATGGACATCATTACAGGCTTACCCCGTTCTCGACGTAAGTATGATTCCATATGGGTGATAGTGGAGAGACTCACTAAGTCAGCTCATTTCTTACCAATCAGAACGACGTGTGTGGTAGAGGACTGTGCAAAGCTCTATGTTAAAGAGATAGTGCGACTTCACGGTGTTCCAGTATCTATTATCTCAAACAGAGGAACCCAGTTTACGGCTAATTTATGGAAGTCCTTCCAAGAGGGTTTGGGGACTCATGTGAGCCTTAGCACAACATTTCATCCACAGACCGATGGACAAGCTGAACGTACCATTCAGACTCTTGAGGATATGTTACAAGCATGTATGTTAGATTTTAGAGGTAACTGGGATGATCACTTACCACTCATTGAGTTTGCTTACAATAATAGATATCATTCTAGCATCCAAATGGCATCGTATGAAGTGTTATATGGGTGAAAGTGTAGATCCCCATTTGGGTGGTTTGAAACAGGAGAGACTAAATTGATAGGGCCAGACTTGGTCCAGCAAGCCATAGAGAAGGTTAAGCTCATACAAGATCGGTTGTTAGTAGCCCAAAGTCGTCAAAAGTCCTATGCGGATAATCTTCGAAGGGACTTAGAGTTCAAAGAGAAAGATTGGGTATTCTTGATAGTGTCACCAATGAAGGGTGTAATGACATTTGTCAAAAAGGGGAAGCTTAGTCCCCGGTACATTGGACCTTATGAGATCGTGTGCAAAATCGGCAAAGTGGCCTATGAGTCAGATCTACCTCCGGATTTGGAGTCTGTCCATCCAGTTTTCCATGTCTTGATGCTTCGTAAATGTATTGGAGATCCTACTAGGATCGTGCCAGTAAATGATGTTCAAGTGACGAAAAAGCTGACTTATGAAGCGGTACCCATTGCCATACTAGATAGGCAAGTACGGAGGCTTAGAAACAAAGGAGTGGCCCTAGTTACGATGTTATGGAGAAACAATAAACGAGAAGAAATGACATGGGAAGCGGAAGAAAGTATGCAATCCAAGTACCCACATTTAATTCAGCCCTTAGAAGAAATCCAAGATGAGACGTCAAGATCATAAGGTATGTATGTTTTCCTTTTTATGCTTTTGGGTCGTGTGGCCAAATGCTATTGCTGCTATGTTGTGGCCTAGTGAGGCAATTTTATTATGGGTTGTTTTGATAGGATGGTAGTGTCATATTACAGGGGAAACTCTGGCGAACTTTTCGTAGAATTCCCGAGTATTTAACATTCGAGGACGAATGTTCAAAAAGGGGGGGAAAATGTTACATCTCGGAACTTTGGTTTGCCGAGCGGAGGATGAACTAACGTAAGTTAAGGTGTACATGATGTCCCTACAAGTAAGAAGGGATGCTTAATGATTCTAATTAGGATTCCAAAGAAGTTGAGGCAAGGGAGAAAAGTTCGTCAAATGAGACTTCACTGCAGTCCTGAGAAAGGGGGATTCGATGGTTGTTCTTTGTACCGTCGGACGAGTTGACGCTTCGTCGATTGTGCCGTAGAATTGAGTTAGCGCGAAGGCCATTCGACGGAGCCTATCGATGCTCCGTCGATCAGTTCAACGGACCGTCTTTCTCACCATAGAATGAAAAGAAATGATAGGTTGCTCACTGGAAATTTAACGACTTCGACGATCAGATCGACGCTCCGTCAATCCGATCGACGCTTCGTCGATCGTACCGTATATCTGGTCGGGGACAGATTGGTTCATTAAATAAGGGATTCTAGTCTTATTTCAGTTCATTTCAATATCACACCCCTTCTCTCTAGAACATCGCTCTAGATTTATTCCACAAGAATTCAAGAGGTATTAGTGATCAACCACATAAACTAAGCGAATCAAGTGTAAGAAACCCATTAAAGGTTATCCAAGTCAAGAAACCTCATTGAAGATGAACTAGGGTTTTAGCTCAAGTGAAGTATTTCCACCCAAAGCTTGTTCCTACAATATCTAAGGTAGGATTTATGGTATTTCCATGTTGTTTAAGGTATTTGAAAGTTGAAATACTTGGATTGTGGAAGGATATAGAAAAATGGGTCATGGATGTGGAATAGTGCCATTTTGAGTAATAGCTTGAATTAAGTTATGATCCTTGATGTGTTGTGATATGAATATGTTATAAATGATGTTAACAACGTGAGATAGACATTGTGTATGAATGAATATAAATGTGTGTTATGACAATGAATATGGATGAATTGGGGGGAAATGAGAAGTAAGGATAATGTAGGTGAATAAAGGCCATTGTGATGATATTGTGAATGTTATTATTGATGTTTGGGAGTTGATATACGCTACGAAGGAATGTCATATAAATAAAGGAGACGCTGTCCGATTTTCTCTAGTTTTGGTCATGTATGCTAGCTATCGATTTCTAATGATAGTATGACTTTAATGAAGGTAGAAACGCGAACGTTGAAGGAGATCGTGCAAGTGGTAAATAGTTGAACGGAAAGGTATGTAAGGCAAACCCTTCTTTCATAAGGCATGGTTCTTTCGCCAATCATATAAATCTCTCATAAGTCAATGATGTCCTCTAAATGATTCTATCTTCAGAGCTATAAAGCTCACGATTCTTGATACGTTTTACGATTGTACTAAGTTTCTCATATGACGAGTAAGCCTATAAAGATAGATGTAATGAATGACGATAATAGTGATAATGATATGGATGACGACTATAATGGTAATGGCGATGACTATAACGATGACGATGATGATAGTGATGATAACAATAAGATGCTTATGAGCTATTATGTATATGTATCTATGTATGACTATTATGAAACCCCGAGCTTAGTAGGCCGGGCAGAATATGTATATGATATATGTAACGCGCGCATACCTCTGCAGATTATACGGATAACCCTGAAGCCTTAGTAGGGCTAGGTAGATGTAACCCTGAAGCCTTGGTAGGGCCAGGTAGATATAACCCTGAAGCCTTGGTAGGGCCAGGTATGTGTAACCTTGAGCCTTGGTTGGACAAGTATGTATAAAACACCGATCCTTCATAGTCGGGTATACTATGCAAATGCTATGTATATGCTATGATTATGTATATGATATAGATATAAGTATGAATACGAACATGAAGCGAATATGAATAAGACTATGTATATGAATACGATTATGGACGCAATGTAAGTGAGTACGGATACGGATATGGATGTATGTACATGAATACACGCTAGAAATGGAAAGTACCTATGACAAGCAAGTAAGTGCTTATGACGTTGATACTGCTATCTCCCCTCCTATGGTATTTCTCATATTGCTTATTATACTTCTATATCGATGTTGATCATGCTTTACATACTCAGTACATTCTTCGTACTAACATCCTTTTGTTTGTGGACGCTGCGTCATGCCCACTGGTGCCCAGGGAAACAGACTTGATCCATAGCTACATTCTCAGGGACTAGATAGCAGAGCTCCATTTTATTCGGAGCTATAGCTTTTGGGTACTTATTCTTTTGTGTACATAATTATGGGCATAGCGAGGTCCTGTCCCGCCTATATGTTATGACATACTCTTCTTAGAGGCTCATAGACATGTGTATATAGTTAGATGTATTTGGCCTTGTCGGCCTATATTTTGGATTTCATTTTGTTAGCCTCGTCGACTTATGTATATTGATATGGGCATAGATGCCGATGATGATATAAAAGTGTTGTTGTCCAATGGGACTCGTATGATTGATGAATGGAAATGTACAATTTAGTATGTGGCTCACCTAGATGTAAGTGTAAAGGTACTCTAATGGGTGCCCGGGTGGGCTAGCACCGGGTGCCCGTCGCGGCCCTCCGGTTGGGTCATGACAGTTGATGCAATATGGTAAAGTCAATGCATATGCTTCAAGGCAGTTGTGAAAACATGAAAAGAACTCTCCAACTCTTGATGTTGAATTAGCTGCGATAATTCATGCATTAAAAATACGGAGGCACTATTTGTACGGCGTACATGTTGATATCTATACCAATCACAAGAGTCTCCAATATATCTTCAAGCAGAGGGAGCTAAATCTTTGGCTGTGGCGGTGGTTAGAATTATTGAAAGATTATGATGTGATTATTTTATACCACCCTGCAAAGGAGAACGTAGTAGCTGATGCGCTTAGCCGCAAATCAATGGGTAGCCTATGTGAGGTTCCTCCGGAGAAGAAGGAATTAATTCGTGAGCTCCACCAGCTAGCCAGCCTCGGAGTTCGTCTAATGGATTCAGGCAATGCAGGAATTAATATTCACAACCCAGCTATTTACTCCTTGGATGTGGAGGTGGAAGAGCGCCAATACGAAGATCCCCAGTTGAGTCACTATAGAGATACACTTCATGAGAAAGAGAATTCCCCATTTGAAGTTTCTATAGATGGAGTTCTTAGATACCGAGACAGGTTATGTGTTCCGGATGTTACAGAATTACGTCGTCGAATTTTAGAAGAAGCTTATCATTCCCGGTATTCTATTCACCCAGGTGTGACAAAAATGTATCACGATCTTAAGTTGATGTATTGGTGGGATGGAATGAAGAAGGACATCGTAGAATTTGTAGCTCAATGTCCAAATAGCCAACAAGTGAAAACCGAACATCAAAAACTAGGAGGCTTATTACAAGCCATGGAAATCCCTACCTGGAAATGGGAAATGATCAACATGGATTTCATTGTAGGGTTACCTTGTTCCCGAAGAAACTATGACTCCATATGGGTGATCGTGGACAGACTCACGAAAGCAGCTCATTTCCTTCCAGTCAAAGGCACCTATTCGACAGAAGATTATGCAAGGTTGTATCTCAAAGAGATTGTGCAAATTCATGGTGTCCCGATATCTATTATCACGGATAGAGGAGCCCAATTTACAGCTAAATTTTGGATATCTTTCCAAGAAGGTTTGGGTACTAAGGTAAGGCTTAGCACGACATTTCGTCCACAAACTGACGGGCAAGCCGAACGCACTATTAAGATCTTGGAAGATATGTTACGGGCATGTGTACTAGATTTTGGTGGTAGTTGGGATGACCACTTACCTCCTATAGAGTTTACAAACAACAATAGCTATCATTCCAGTATTCAAAAGGCCCCGTATGAAGCTCTATATGGAAGAAAGTGCAGATCACCAATTGGGTGGCTTAAAGTCGGGGAGACAAAATTAATAGGTCCAGACTTGATTCAGCAAGCAATGGAAAAGATCAAGATTATCCGAGATCGATTGTTGACAGCCCAGAGTCGCTAGAAATCTTATGCGGACAGCCGTCGACGAGACTTAGAATTCCAAGTTGATGACTGGGTGTTCTTAAAGGTATCATCTATGAAGGGCGTGATGAGATTTGGTAAGAAAGGGAAGTTGAGTCCTTGGTACATTAGACCTTATAAGATTGTCCGCAAGATAGGCCAAGTAGTATATGAACTGGACTTACCCTCAGCACTTGAAGTAGTCCATCCAATTTTTCATGTATCAATGCTCCGTAAATGTATGGGAGATCCAACTAGAATTATGCCGATTGATGATGTTCAAGTGACGGAAAAGTTGGCTTACGAAGAGGTACCTGTTGCTATACTAGATAGGCAAGTACGGAGACTTAGGAATAAAGAGGTAGCTTCAGTCAAAGTCTTATGGAGAAATAATAACCGAGAAGAAATGACTTGGGAAGCGGAATAAAGTATGAAGTCGAAGTACCCGCACATATTTCAACCCCTGGAACAGATCCATGATGAGACATCAATATTATGAGGTATGTATGTTTTCTTTTCATGTATTTGGGTCATGTGTTGCAAAATGTTATTGCTATTATATTGTAGCCCTGTGAGGCATTGTTATTGTGGGCTATTATGATAGGGTGGTAGAGCCATATTACAGGGAAACTCTGGCGAAATTTTTATAGAATTCCCGAGAACTTAACATTCGAGGACGAATGTTTTTAAAGCGGGGGGGGGGGGGGGGGGAATGTTACACCTCGGAAAAATTCCATGTCGTTGCATAGTAAATAGACTAACGTGGTGTGAGAAGTATACGATGGTCCTACGAGTAAGAAGATGATTCTAATTAAGATTTAAAAGATGTTGGAAGTAAGAGGTGAAATTTCCTTAAGAAAGGTAAAGTATATGTTGTGTTTTGGAAAAGTTCCGTAAAGTACCGAGCTAATGTTGACTTAATGATGTCGTAAAGAAGAGTTATAACGATCCTTAGATTGCTAATGAAGTGTTAAGAAGTTTCCATAAGGATTGGAGATCAAACGAATGACGGAAACAATTTCAGAAAGGTGGGGTTATATGACCGCTTATACGGTCTGTATAACTTTATACGGTCCGTATAACACCCAACAGAAATGGTTTTTCTCTGATGGTGAAGTACGGTCACTTATACGGACCGTATAATGTACGGACTGTATAAGTGTCCGTGGAAGTCCGGACGGGCTGAGTGAATTTCAAGGATAAAATGATGTTCCCACTTCATTATATTCATTTTCCACACTTCCTCCATTTCTCTCCAAGTCTCTAGAACATTCCATACATTTCATTTTCAAGAATACAAGGGAAATCAAAGGTTCATATCATAAATTCAAGTGAATCAAGTGGAAGGAAGCTCTTGGGGTTGCTAGAGTCAAGAAATCTCTTAGAAGTTGAAGCTAGGGTTTTCTTCAAGTCGGGTATTTCTACCCAAAACCCATTCCTACTGAATCAAAGGTAAGTGTTATGATTATTTCATGTTATTTGGACTATGGAGAGGTTGAAAGACTTGGATTATAGAAGGAAATAGAAAAAGGGTTACAAACATGAGAATAATGACATTGTTGAGTAGTAGCTTAATATGAATCATGATTCTTGACATGTTGTGATTATAATTATGTTATAAATGATATTAAGAACATGGGAGAGACATTATATGAGGATTAATGCAATGTTATATTATGGCCATGGTTATGGATGGTTTGGAATGGAATTGGGAGACTTGAATAATATAGGGTGAATGAAGATTGTTGATTATGATATGATGAATGTTATTATTGACGTTTGCGAGTTTGTACATGATATGGAAAAAGTTGTATAAACAAAGGAGATGCTGCCCAATTTTCTCTAGCTTTAGTTCAAGCGTGCTTATGTTATCGACTATCTAATGTTGGTACGAATTCTCTTAAAGGTAGAAACTTGAATATTGGAGGGGAACGTTCAAGTGATAGAGTAACTAAATGAAAAGTTATGTAAGGCTAGTCCCTTCTTTTCTAAGGCATGAATCTTATGACATGGCTTTCCTTATCCTCCATGACTTTCTTACATTCCGAAAATTATGAGTGTAGGTTCATGAAGAGCCCCATATAAGATAAAGATAAGAGATACGTTATGAGTATGATAATGATAATGATTAGCTTAATTCTAAAGATTCTAAAGTTCATGATGTGGTATCTCTATGAAGCTAATGATCCTAATCATGATTCTTTGATGTTGTTCATTGTGTTACACTCACCTTAAAATGCTAGTTCCTTCAAGGTGAGGCAAAATACTTATAAATACTCCATAATTGAATCGGGGGTTCATGACCTTATGTCACCCCGACAAAGTATAGTTGTCTTTGAGTTCTTATGCATGCATTACACCATGTTCAGATGGCATGGGCAGACACCACTAAGGCGAGCAGCGTATTACACCATGTTCAGATGGCATGGGCAGACACCACTAGTGGGTGGCATGAGATGGTTACCCCAGACGTGGGAGGCCTGGATGCGGGCTAATGACTATCACACCGTACCTATATGGTCGGGGAGCTTATATAGGCATACATGATATGATGATGTTTATGAAGTAAGTTAGCATGCATTATTTCAGTCTTAAGTGACAGGTTGTTCCTTACATGATGTCTCATTGTTTCATTGATGTATTATTATTGTTTATGCCTTACATACTCAGTACAATGTTCGTACCCTTTCTTTTAGACGCTGTGTTCATGCCCACAGGTAGACAGGGAGACGGTGCAGATCCATAGGAGCTATCAGAAGATTTACAGGAGCACTCAATTATTCCAGAGGTGCTATTTTGAGATATTCTTCTGTGTACATATTTAGGCACGACGGGTTCCTATCTCGTCCTTATGTCTAGTACTCTAGTAGAGGTTCGTAGATGCGTATGCGTAGGTAGTTAATGGCACATGATAATCACAATGTCTTCTTGTATAACATTTTGATTGTTGAAAGGCTTATGTATATAAATGCAGATATGTTAAAAAGTGGAAATGGTTTTCCCTATGGACAGATGTGTGAGGACAATAAAAGTATGCAGGATAAGTATGATGAGTATTAGAATGAGGGGTGCGCGGTAGTTAGCTTCGGGTACCTATCATGGCCCCTAGTCGGGTCATGACAAGGGCGTTATTAGATTTTGCAAAAAGGGCAAGCTTAGCCCCCGGTACATTGGACCTTATGAAATTGTACGCAAGGTAGGCCAGGTGGCTTACGAATTAGACCTGCCTCTTGACTTGGAGTCAGTTCACCCAGTTTTCCATGTATCGATGCATCGTAGGTGTATTGGAGATCCTTCCAGAATTGTACCAATAGATGATGTACAAGTTACCAAAAAATTGTCTTATGATGAAGTCCTCATTGCCATTCTAGATAGGCAAGTACGGAAGCTCAGAACCAAAGAGGTAGCTTTAGTAAAAGTTTTATGGAAGAATAATAATAGAGTGGAAATGACTTGGGAAGCTGAAGAAGACATGATGTTCAGGTACACACATTTATTTTCACCTTCAGAGGAGACTCAGGCAGAGACGCCATTATCCTCATGTATGTAGTGTTTTCCTTGTTGTTTTCCTAGTCGTGTGTGGACATGGTTATTGATGTTGTTGTTGTAGCCCTGTGAGGAGAAGTATTTTGGTTTGTTGTTGCAGGATGGTAGTGCCATATTATAGGGGAAACTCTGGAGAAATTTTTATAGAATCTCCAAGAACTTAACATTCCAGGACGAATATTCCTAAGGGGGGAAGAATGTTACACCTCGGAAATTTCTAATTTGTTGCCTTGTGGATAGGCTAATATGAGCTTGAGGTTATTATGAAATCCTCATAAGATTAAGGGGAGTATTACATAACTTAAGGTGCATACCATAAGATTTTTAAGTTGTATGAATATGTGAAATGTAGTTCGTTGAAGGAAGTGAAATATAAGTCGCGTTCGGAGAGGTTTCGCTATAATTGAGCTAATATTTATTTGGTGATTTCTTAGGGGGCTGCTATAGGGCCTAATATTTATTTGGTGATGTCTTAGGGGGCTGATATAGGGCCTATTGTATGGTTAATGAAGTTTTATATAAGTTCCAAGAAGGTTCCACGAGGATTGGAAGTCAAACGAGTCGACGAGAATGAACTTCAGAAATTCCTAGTTGTACGGCCATTTGTATGGACCGTATAAATTGTACGGCCCGTATAATGGTCCGTAGATTCCTTCCAGAGAAGGGTGTCCCCTGGTGATATCATACGGTCTGATTATACGGACCGCATAAATTATACGGCCCGTATAATCGGCCGTATAATCAGGTCGGGTCAGATTTTCTTTTTTATATACAAGGCTGACCCTTGCTCATTTTTCCTTTCCCACATTTCTTCCAAGCTCTCCAAAGCTCCAAAACCCTTAGCCAAACATATTTCACCCAAACCCAAGAGATTACAAAGATCAAATAGCAAGAATCAAAGTGTTCATGTGTTAGAAGGTTTCCTAGGGCGGGTAGATTTCAGAAATACTTGGGCATTGTAGCTAGAGTTTTTGCACAAGTTGATAGCTGCTCCAAATCTTGTTCCTATGGGATAAAAAGGTTAGTTTCCATGCTTATTTCATGTTATTGAGAATGTTTGGTTGTGGCAAAACTTGGGTAGAAGAAGGAAGTGGAAAATGAAGTCTAAATGTAGCTTTTATGATGTTTGTGAGTAGTAAGCTAACTTGAGTCATGATTCTTAGAATGATATGGACATAATATTGTTACGGAAGGTAATAATAGTGATAAGGAAGAATTTTATGAAAATGTGCTAAAATGGGTGTGAGGTTGTTAGTATAAGTTGAACATAAGGATGAATTTTGAAGGATTAGTGGAATGTGATTACTTGATTTCGATATTGTTAGTGTATTATGTATGTTTGGGAGTTGTTTTGTAATATGGTGAGAGTTGACGAAATAGGTGAAATGCTGCCCAATTTTCATTACATCACGAATTATTCTAGTTAGGTTTAAGAGTATCATTAAGGCTTAATTATGGTATGAATCCTTCTAAATGTAGATTATTCAAGCTTCGACGGTGAACATTAAATAGCTAAGAAGACAAAGAGGTATGTAAGGCTAACCCTTATTTCATTAAGGCATGGTTCGTTTGCTATATATATATATATATATATCGTTTCATGAGTTCCATAATGTCTTCTAAATGACTCTATCTCTTAGATTACCAAAGCATATGATTACTTTTACGATACTAGTACCTCCTTTAAATGATAGTTGATCCTCTAAGGACAGATGTATCGAAAAACGATGATAGCAATGATACTTATGGACTTTTATGTATACGTGTCTAAGTATGTATGACTATTATGTAACACCGAGCTTATATGGCCGGGTATGACAGCTATCGCGCGCACACCATTGCAGTTGGGTACTGTCACGACCCAGCCCCGTGGGCCGCGACTGGTGCCCTTCCGGGACACCCCAAACGAACTCACACCCAGATCATCGTAATCAGACTCGACCAAACTCAACGTACGTTATTCGAATTCAACATCGTAATCAGATCTCTACCGAACACTTCTCCTAAGCAGTCGCCCGTACAGATCAGACAAATCACAAATCAGAAAGGAGGCGGAATATACATCGCCAAATTTCACACACACACATCAGAAGGGTGGCGGAATGCACATCGCCCCCAAGTACATACACATACATACAAACTCAGAGGCCGACTTAGCCATAGCAGCGTACGGGCCGCTTAAGAATGCAAAACAGACTCACATGCAAACACACCGGACCCACGACCCACAAATCTGACTACAGGCCTCTAGACAAAACAGAACATAAGAACATAGGACGGGACAGGGCCCCGCCGTACCCACTCATCCAAATATACAGAATACAGACACAACAAAAGAAATGTACCAAAAGTAGGCTCCGGATCAAGGGGAGCTTTCCAACACAGCAGAATGAGTAGCCTAAACTGGAGGACCACCCAAACGAGCTTCTGTACCTGCGGGCATGAAACACAGCCCCCGAAGAAACGGGGGTCAGTACGGGAGAAGTACTGAGTATGTAAAGCAGAAGGTACCGAAATCACAAACATAGCTGGAGTCAGAAAGAACAAACACACCAACATCGCAAACAAAGCAAACCTGTGCGGGAGGCGAACGTACAAATGCAAATCAAATCATGTATAGGGTTTAGGAACGTGGTCACCCCCCGACGCTGGTGCCACAACACATCATAACTCCAGAAGTTTTCAAATCTCCGTACAGTCTCCAGACACATCATATCACACACACATCATATCATCAGAACATATCAAATGCCATATCACATCATAACTCCATAAACGGTAACCGGCCCTATGGCGAGGCCTCGGAAACCGTAACACATCATAACTCCCGAATATATTATAGCGCGCACGATCACAAAGTCGGCCCGGGTACCGACGAACGAAGTCATAGCAGACAGCACGAACAGAGTAGTGCCGAAACCATATGCATATTAAAAATAATTTGTCGGACTCAACATATCGTTTACATATAGGTAGATACTGACGCCAGAAGGCTCGGAGTAGGGATCGAATTGATAAAAGTAGGCATATAAAGGTTACGAAGTTCCAAACTGTCAAATTCGTAAGAAAACTGTTCATAAGTCATTTTTCCGGAATTCTCACATCATCCCAAAGTACAGAACGTGCATTAATGGCATAGGAAGTTTCAAACACATCCTTGGGTCATAAACAGACAGTCGCAGATCATAACGGACACAAACGGACCAGACAAACCGAATAAGGGGAGCCTCGGGGCTCGCGGGCCCACCTCGGGTCAAATTGAGGCGGCGGACACAAATCACAGACTTTCGGCTCCATAGAGCCATCTACGAAAGTTTCGAAGGGTTTCGGACACAACAGCACAAGTTATGGAGGTACGAACATTCTTTTAACCAAAAGTGACAAAAAGGGGTTCAATCGCGCTGAGTGAATAGTGCTCGAACTTGAACTTCGATTTCCAAGAGCAGGGTTATTCCCGAGATTCCGAAATTTACCTAATGGGTCTAGGACATGCCAAAAGAATGAGGGGTAGGCTTTACATACCTGGTTGGCGCCTTACGCTCCTCAAATCGCAATTCCCGTTTCGTCCAGAAACTGCAAATGGTCACTTTTACCAGTTACTATTCATGAGACTTAACATTTTAGTCTTTGGGCTATATTTGGCTACCGAAATTTCGGCAGCATTTCCCCTATAAATCTAACACCCCCGAGACTTAGCTCGGCTCAAAATATAACAACATCAACAGCCCAAACATCATTACACAATACGAATCACAATCAAACACATTAACTTCACAATTGCACCTTATTTCATAAGTTGGTAATCCTATTTCCAAACTTCGCAATTTCAACTCATATCCACATTATTGTATTCATTCATTCAAGATTATTCCATTACATAACAAACAAGTTCCAAACCATATACAAACATCCCCAAGGTTCACTACTTTCCAATTTTTTTATTCAAAACACCAAAAGTTACGACGAACGTTCTAACTTGCGTCGTTTCATTCCAAATTCGTCATCATCAACCATATGTCTTATTTAAGGTCTTTAGTATCATAAATATACTATGATATACACAAATATACCGAATGTATACACTTTCCGATAACGTTCGAAATTATTTTCTAACACCAACTCAATTCCTTAATCAATCCTTTACAACATAATGACCACAACAACACATCATTCAAGCTAAATAAGATCAAATTCCTATGCCTTAAACCTTATAAAACTCACGGCCAAACACACCCTCTTTGCACACACACGCCATGCACAAACACAACACCATTCCAAAATCTTTATGCCAATTCAATCACTAACACATATACATCCATTTCATATCATTAAAACATAAAAACCTTACCTTGTTCTTAAGATTCCGATTCGCCGCAAACGTCGACCTTTTCCCAAACTACTTGTATCACGTCGGAGAGCGTCTTGAGCACTTCACAATATGTGAAGAACACGAAATTTTTGATCAATAATCAAGCTTGGAAATTTTCTTTCTCTTCTCCCTTAGCTACGGCCGAATGGGGTTTTCTTTGGTGTTCTTAAAATTTTTCTTTGTTCTAGATAATTACTAGCTACTAGATGATATATATCCAATATAGGAAGTCATGTGCATAGCACATGACATTAAATAAATGGGTTTGGGCCAACCTAGTGGCCGGCCCCCCTTCAAATTGTTGGGCCTCATTTCTTGTTTCACTTTCTTGGCCCAATTCACTAAACGTCCCGTTTTGAAATTCCCGAACTAATTTCCAAAATTCCAAATTCACCCTCGGGCTTCCCCGAGGTCTTGACATCAATGATTTCATAATCACATGAGCATAGCAACTCGAATCAAAATATTTCCTCAACGCACTCAAGTCTTATTTATTTCTTGATTTCTCGTTATACGAAAATACGGGACATAACATTCTCCCCCCCCTTAAGAACATTCGTCCTCGAATGTTGAATCGAACTCATGAGTGTCGTACTACTCCGGGAGGGTTCTCTTGATAGTGGTCCTTTATTGATTTCTCCGACATGTCTTCTTTACAAATACTTGGGGTAGATTTTTTTTCACATCACTGACTCAAATACCTCCATAATGCATTTTCTCATACTTTACGTAATCACCGAACTCTGCACTATATTCTTGTAAGGGACGGACGCTTTCCAGACATCATCGTCAATATCATCTTCTTTTCACACTCCTTAGTTTCCTTACCACATCGTCGTAATCTCACTTTTCTTCATATCAGACACTTCTTGCCAAACGGATTCAGAACCAAAACCGAACAGATTCATAATCGGAGGCAGACATACTCAACTATGGCGGACGGATTCGTAGTCGAAGTCAGAGGTACGGAAGTATATCAGACAGACTGAAATGTGTCAAACAAATCTGGGCTCAGAGATAGACGTACAAAGGCGTATCAGACGAATTTGTAAGCAGAATCAACACACGAAGATACACCAGACAGATTCACACTTGAAGTCAAACGTATGGACTCATATCGAACGGATCCGAAATCAGAATCAAATATACAGGATTGTTTCATACAAAGTTGTGACCAGTCAAACCGAAGTGTATCAAACACACACGCGGTCAAAATCAAACGCACCGAAGCATATCAGACGGATTTATATCCAGATTCAGACCCACAGAGGTGCGCCAGACAGGAACGGATTCAAAATCAAACGCACAAAAGGTTCATCGGACGGGAACATAGTCGAACTCAGAAATATAGAGGCGTACTAGGCAGAGCCTTATCAGACTCGGAAATGCAAAAGCGCCACAGATAGGATGTCAATTTAGGATCAAATCATTCCTATTAAGGCTTCAATAATTCATGATAATTCCCTTTATTTGCAAACTCACTCACCAAGTCGTCACACAATTTACCTTGCGTCTTACGTACCAACTCCTTCAAGGATTCCAATTACTCACACTGCTTATCTTTTATTTATCACAACATCAGTTTCCGGGGCTCGGCTCTTAACCCACATGGCACTGAATGAAAATCATACACACACATACACATACACGTACACACACACACACTTATTCGGATCTTACTGGAGAAAATCCCTGGCTGTTATTCAAATTCGTTCAATTTCCCAAGAAGTGTTGTACCCTTTCCTTGTTGCCCATTTAGTCCGCCTCGTTCCGCGCGACTCTCGAAAGGGCACTAATTACTCCACACACATCCTATTACCCTTTGGTTACCTCAAATTCCCATCTACATTAATCATACTTACACTTATGAAAAACTTTGCATTACTTCCCAGGGGGTCACCCATCCCAGAATTGCTCTGGCTTGAGCACGCTTAACCCTGAAACTTTCACGCATTTTGATGCGTTAGGGCTGATATAATTCCATCAATTGCCCTGCACGACCCTTGTCACGCAATTTTAGGCCAAACGGGGTCTTAGCAAATCTTTCGGAAATATTTCGTAGCGGGTCCCACTCTCGGCTAAGCCGTACCATTACCTTGTCGCCTTTCTGAATTTCCAACATTCACTTTCATACACATATACATATGATCACAACTAACCCACGAATTTAAGCCTCCAAATAGTCGATGTGATCCGATAGAAATGCCACCGTAAGGTTTTCTCTGGCCACCGACAGAAGAAAACTAAAGCCCGATAAGTATCGCGGGGCCTTTTGTACTTAGTCTACATATTTACATCTATATTTCTGGAAAAATTTGGGCAGAGTTTCCTCTGTATTTCTTACTATCCGAAACCTGTACACCAGAAATACCAACCACGCCTCACAGGGCCAACACATATGTACACACATACACATCATATCACGTCGTAACGCAGCCACACAGGGGTGATGACTTCAAATAGGAATTATAACATCGTCGACACTTACCACACGTGCCCAACTCAAACGGCATCGGAGGCGTTTTCCTGTTTACCTTCATCCAGGATTTCCAAAATCACTCGGACGGTGGGGATATTTAGTCGCCCTTGCCTTGGGTCACCCGGTCTCTAATTCCTTTAAATTTCCATCGTCTTCATAGGACAACGTTTTGCGAATATCATACACATATAGAAAATTCTAAAAACTCATACACTTATAAATAATCAATATCGGGTCTGACCTGGGGAGCTGCCGTGAGAGGTATGTCCACTATCATCCACGTCTGTCTGCTCCCTGCCTATCCGGTCTCCATTATCACCCACATCTGAATCGGAGGGATACGGACGATCAGACAAATCCCGGCTCACTGACGACCCAGGCCAAGAACCGGAGAAATCCATAGCACTCTCCGAGGTGGCTGGGCTATCAGGGTTCTCCCTAACGATAAGAGCTGGCGCATATTTGAAAATCTCTTCCTGAGTCATCCCAGAAGAATGCTCCGATGGGCCTGCCTCATCACTATCCTCCTCCGCGGAGGTAAGAAGCTCCGGAGGGGTCATCGCCAGATCCTCTGAGATATCTGTGTCGTAGCCATCCTCCACGGGATCCTCCGCCCCAGGAATCGGGGACTCTGGAGGAGTCGTAGAGGGGTCCTCCGACGGATCCGTATCGTAGCTATCCTCCGAAGGATTCGTCTCGATCGAGTAACTGGGGCCCTGCCTACTCGGCCCCGGTGACAGCCTGGGGGCCTTCTTGGCACCCCCATCCTCATCGTCGGAAGCCGTCCTCTTCATCCTTCACCAACCTACAATCACCTGCACGGAGAGGGTCAGAAATAATTTCCCAAAATACTGACGCTAACACTCTTTTCGGAGCCTTGCTGTGAACACAGCAATTCGTTGGGAGGAACCATCCTAACAGTATAGCTTTATCGCACGATCTAAGATCCCAAGAAAGGGTAACACAACATCCTAGATGTCCTGTAGCTTCCTGTTTATAGATGTGGTGCACAACACATCGATAAACAAGACTCTACTAGACACGGCCTGTAGACATTCCGAGGACAAACCGCTCTGATACCACTTTTGTCACGACCCAGCCCCGTGGGCCGCGACTGGTGCCCTTCCGGGACACCCCAAACGAACTCACACCCAGATCATCATAATCAGACTCGACCAAACTCAACGTACGTTATTCGAACTCAACATCGTAATCAGATCTCTACCGAACACTTCTCCTAAGCAGTCGCCCGTACAGATCAGACAAATCACAAATCAGAAAGGAGGCGGAATATACATCGCCAAATTTCACACACACACATCAGAAGGGTGGCGGAATGCACATCGCCCCCAAGTACATACACATACATACAAACTCAGAGGCCGACTTAGCCATAGCAGCGTACGGGCCGCTTAAGAATGCAAAACAGACTCACATGCAAACACACCGGACCCACGACCCACAAATCTGACTACAGGCCTCTAGACAAAACAGAACATAAGAACATAGGACGGGACAGGGCCCCGCCGTACCCACTCATCCAAATATACAGAATACAGACACAACAAAAGAAATGTACCAAAAGTAGGCTCCGGATCAAGGGGAGCTTTCCAACACAGCAGAATGAGTAGCCTAAACTGGAGGACCACCCAAACGAGCTTCTGTACCTGCGGGCATGAAACACAGCCCCCGAAGAAACGGGGGTCAGTACGGGAGAAGTACTGAGTATGTAAAGCAGAAGGTACCGAAATCACAAACATAGCTGGAGTCAGAAAGAACAAACACACCAACATCGCAAACAAAGCAAACCTGTGCGGGAGGCGAACGTACAAATGCAAATCAAATCATGTATAGGGTTTAGGAACGTGGTCACCCCCCGACGCTGGTGCCACAACACATCATAACTCCAGAAGTTTTCAAATCTCCGTACAGTCTCCAGACACATCATATCACACACACATCATATCATCAGAACATATCAAATGCCATATCACATCATAACTCCATAAACGGTAACCGGCCCTATGGCGAGGCCTCGGAAACCGTAACACATCATAACTCCCGAATATATTATAGCGCGCACGATCACAAAGTCGGCCCGGGTACCGACGAACGAAGTCATAGCAGACAGCACGAACAGAGTAGTGCCGAAACCATATGCATATTAAAAATAATTTGTCGGACTCAACATATCGTTTACATATAGGTAGATACTGACGCCAGAAGGCTCGGAGTAGGGATCGAATTGATAAAAGTAGGCATATAAAGGTTACGAAGTTCCAAACTGTCAAATTCGTAAGAAAACTGTTCATAAGTCATTTTTCCGGAATTCTCACATCATCCCAAAGTACAGAACGTGCATTAATGGCATAGGAAGTTTCAAACACATCCTTGGGTCATAAACAGACAGTCGCAGATCATAACGGACACAAACGGACCAGACAAACCGAATAAGGGGAGCCTCGGGGCTCGCGGGCCCACCTCGGGTCAAATTGAGGCGGCGGACACAAATCACAGACTTTCGGCTCCATAGAGCCATCTACGAAAGTTTCGAAGGGTTTCGGACACAACAGCACAAGTTATGGAGGTACGAACATTCTTTTAACCAAAAGTGACAAAAAGGGGTTCAATCGCGCTGAGTGAATAGTGCTCGAACTTGAACTTCGATTTCCAAGAGCAGGGTTATTCCCGAGATTCCGAAATTTACCTAATGGGTCTAGGACATGCCAAAAGAATGAGGGGTAGGCTTTACATACCTGGTTGGCGCCTTACGCTCCTCAAATCGCAATTCCCGTTTCGTCCAGAAACTGCAAATGGTCACTTTTACCAGTTACTATTCATGAGACTTAACATTTTAGTCTTTGGGCTATATTTGGCTACCGAAATTTCGGCAGCATTTCCCCTATAAATCTAACACCCCCGAGACTTAGCTCGGCTCAAAATATAACAACATCAACAGCCCAAACATCATTACACAATACGAATCACAATCAAACACATTAACTTCACAATTGCACCTTATTTCATAAGTTGGTAATCCTATTTCCAAACTTCGCAATTTCAACTCATATCCACATTATTGTATTCATTCATTCAAGATTATTCCATTACATAACAAACAAGTTCCAAACCATATACAAACATCCCCAAGGTTCACTACTTTCCAATTTTTTTATTCAAAACACCAAAAGTTACGACGAACGTTCTAACTTGCGTCGTTTCATTCCAAATTCGTCATCATCAACCATAAGTCTTATTTAAGGTCTTTAGTATCATAAATATACTATGATATACACAAATATACCGAATGTATACACTTTCCGATAACGTTCGAAATTATTTCCTAACACCAACTCAATTCCTTAATCAATCCTTTACAACATAATGACCACAACAACACATCATTCAAGCTAAATAAGATCAAATTCCTATGCCTTAAACCTTATAAAACTCACGGCCAAACACACCCTCTTTGCACACACACGCCATGCACAAACACAACACCATTCCAAAATCTTTATGCCAATTCAATCACTAACACATATACATCCATTTCATATCATTAAAACATAAAAACCTTACCTTGTTCTTAAGATTCCGATTCGCCGCAAACGTCGACCTTTTCCCAAACTACTTGTATCACGTCGGAGAGCGTCTTGAGCACTTCACAATATGTGAAGAACACGAAATTTTTGATCAATAATCAAGCTTGGAAATTTTCTTTCTCTTCTCCCTTAGCTACGGCCGAATGGGGTTTTCTTTGGTGTTCTTAAAATTTTTCTTTGTTCTAGATAATTACTAGCTACTAGATGATATATATCCAATATAGGAAGTCATGTGCATAGCACATGACATTAAATAAATGGGTTTGGGCCAACCTAGTGGCCGGCCCCCCTTCAAATTGTTGGGCCTCATTTCTTGTTTCACTTTCTTGGCCCAATTCACTAAACGTCCCGTTTTGAAATTCCCGAACTAATTTCCAAAATTCCAAATTCACCCTCGGCCTTCCCCGAGGTCTTGACATCAATGATTTCATAATCACATGAGCATAGCAACTCAAATCAAAATATTTCCTCAACGCACTCAAGTCTTATTTATTTCTTGATTTCCCGTTATACGAAAATACGGGACATAACATTACGGATAACACTGAGCCTTAGTAGGGCCAGATATGTATAATCACCGAGCCTCGTCATGGCCGTGTATGTGAAACGACGAACCATCATGGTCGGATATGATACAAATATGAATACAAATATATATGCATGTATGTACATGAGTAAGCTTTAGAAATGGAAGGTCCCTATGAAAGAAAAGTAAGTAGCTATGATGAAGGTCACTAGAGGTACAAATGACTCTCTTACCTCCTGATTCTCCCATCTTATGCTATAACTTATGCTATTTCTTACGTTACTTCTTATGCTCCTATTATGATGTTGATTATTCATGACATACTCAGTACATTATTCGTACTGACGTCCTTTTGTTTGTATACGTTGCGTCATGCCCGCAGGTGGACAGGAAGAGAGGCTTGATCCATAGATTAGTTGTTCAGAGACTGCATAGAGGAGCTCCATTTCATCCGGAGCTACAACTTTTGGGTATTACTCTTTTGTGTACATACATATGGGCATGGCGGGGCCCTGTCCTGCCTATATGATGCTACCTACTCTTCTTAGAGGCTCGTAGACAGTTGTGTATGATTAGATGTCTTGCAGCCTTGTCGGCTCATATTTTTTATATTATTTTGATAGCCTCGTCGGCTTGTGTATATGGATATGGGCATTGTTATCGATGATGATATAAATATGATGTTGCCTAATGAGATTAGTACTATTGATGTATGGAAGTTATGAGTAAGCGATGTGGCTCACCTAGATGTGGATATGAGAGTATGATAAGGGGTGGCCGGGAGGGTTAGCACCTGGTGCCTGTCATGGCCCACCGGTCGGGTCGTGACACATAAGTACGAAGAGGACTCCGCTAAACACAGCTCCACAGACAATCCTAGGACACTTAAACATAGGCTCTGATACAAAGATTGTCATGCCCCAAAACCCACCCTAGACGTGACCGGTATCGGACGTTAGGAGCAACATCAGAAGAACATTATAAATCAATAACATCAAGCCCTTTTTCGATAATCTTTCATTATTTGATTAAAAAAGTTATAGATAACTAAATAAAATATAAGATCACAATTATGAAACAAAATCGGCAGAAGTCGAATATAAATAAAGAGTTATGAACGTGGCAAACGCCTCTAAAAAGTCACAGCAGACTGCATCATCTACCCCCAGTATGACACTTGTCTATGGATCTTCTAAGAAAAATAAATAAACTCAGAACACAACCCGAAACTACTAAGGAGTAATATTTGACTCAATCAAAATCCACGAACAAATGTGTGGGCTCACCAACAATCTAGAAACAGCAAGTACTCCTTACTCGCGAGATCTGTCTATACCTGCTCTTCTTCATTACCTAACATACCATAAAAAACAACAATGGTATGCCTGAGTACAGAGTACTCAGTGAGTGTCTCCGGGATAATAGTTAATAGCAAAATATTATAATAAAGATTAGTGAAATAATTTCAATTAAAACAGTAGGAAATCCAAATATAAGAATAGACCAACAACTTCACAGCCATCAATAGAGAGACCATAAATCGGTATATAATTCAGTTCCAACTCATTATGTCATTAAGTGCAATCCCAGTCTTTCTAGTGCTTAGTGAAAATAGTTTCAATAGAATAGTTTGAAACAAAAGACAAGATCAATCGTAAAACTCATCATTATCAATAGAAACCCATCCAAACACACACAAATATATATCTTTTCCGATTCAGTATACCATTTATTACCCTTTGAATCTTTTCAATTTGAGGCCAATATCATCAACAAGTTGCTCACAGGCAAACAGGTTCATTATTACAAACAAGCCACTCACAGGAAACAAGATATGAAACAAGCCACTCACAGGCTAATCAAAGTATAACACATGCCAATACCGGCCCAAACAAGTGAAACGAAGGGATGACCACTTAAGGTTCCCTAAACCAGCATAGAAGCACCACCTCGAAGTTGTCACCCTCAAAGGCTATCCTTCCTCCCGAATAGCTAGGCAAAAACACATCAGGGTTATGAACCCTCGATGACCAATCTTCCTCCCAAATGGCTAGGCATGAACCACATCGGGGCTATTGACCCTCAATGGCCACTCTTCCTCAAGAATGGCTAAGAACACCCCACTAGGATCCATACTGACTACCCTTCCTCTCGAGTAGCTAGGCCAAACACAAACCATATAAATCATGGCAAAAGAGCCGAATCACGATAATTGTATAGAAGCCGAATCACTCAAATCATGGCATAAAGGCCGAATCACTTGAATCATGGCAAGGAAGCCGAATCACCAGTCATATCATGATAGTCACATTATTCATTAAGGATTATGTTCATCATCCTGTTATAGGGGTACATCATGCCATTTCATTTTTTTAAACCGGGTTCACTTCTTTAAAAACGTTTCAAGTTCAACACAATCCATTGGAGAGCATTCACATGAGATAGGCGAGCTTTCCAATAATCAAGTTCAAACATCCTTTATGGGCAATTCAAGTTCAAATACCAAAGCTTTATATCTCAATCTTTAATCATGCCTTATAGAGGAAAACAATCATGAATAAGTATATATAATATAGTACAAACCTAATGTGAGCTAGTCCCTCACGCATAGAAACCACAACCAAATCACACAAATAGTTTCAAAAGAGTATGTTCAAGAGAGACAAACCTCAAATCCCGCTAAAAGTTAGAAAAACGGAATTCCCAACGTTCAACAATCAATCTGCAATGGCTTTTAGATGAGAAAGATTAGAACTTGAATAGTTTCTTGAAGTTTTCTTGAAATTTCGAAAACTAGGGTTTTCTGAGCCTTAAAACTTGTTCTTGAATCTTATGGAAATCATTGACGAATTCTAACCTCTTTGTTTTACTCTATACTAGTTCAAACATCAATAATAATCTCATAAAATCTAAAGTATTACCCTTTGATGGAATCCCACACGCCTTTCTTCTTTCTCTTCTTGAATTTTCTAGAACCTAGGGTTTGGAGAGATGATATATGATCAAGAAGAGATGAACTTTGGTGTATGATTCGTGGAGATTGAGTATAGACTTACCTTAGGGTTAGAGAGACTTTTCTAGGGTTCTTTTCCTAAGAAATATTGATTTGACACGAAGTGGGAAATAGCCCAACGAAGTAGGACTTAAAGAAAATTCGAAAACAGAAAATATTCCCCGCTCCTTGCTAAACCCGCTTCGTGGTCTAACACCTGATCATGTTTCTGGTCTACAGCTGTATTTTTGTGTGCTGGGTCCGCGACGCACGCCTAGTACATTTTTCCGACAATCGATATTCGCTCAGTAAGACGATCACAAATCCTTGTATATAGCTCCGTTTGAGCCCCCACTTTATATAGTTGGAAAGGTATTTCAGAGACCTACAACTTTCATGTATTAAGTCTTCTCAAATTACCAATGTATATACCATAAAACTGGGCATATGTGCAGCCTGTCTCAGATTTAGACGAATTTAGAAGCCCTTAAGAACTCCACTATTTGGTTTGACTTCAAAACGACAATTTATCACCCGATTTCATCCCAAATGTATTCGCATAGCTAAAATATCATCTCAATACTAGTTTTTACGCATTCACACCTAACTCATATTTACGAGGTGTTACATTATCCCCCCCCCCCCCCTTAGGATCATTCGTCCCCGAAAGAAAGTAATGGCTTAAGATTTCACTAACCCTCTAATTTCAGAATTTCTAGAGTTCTTCTAGCAAGGTGAAACATCCTCAAACATAACTTACGACTAACCATAGAATGAATGCATCATTCAAGCCTAAACACAATTGTGAGGGATTCATACCCCACCTCTACACTTTCACAGGAAAACGCAACCGAAAGGTTCAACACATACCTGTAGTAAGAAATAAATAAAGGTAACACGACCTGAGTGACACTACAACAACTAGATAGAACTATGCCTCATCAAGTTCATCCCGCAAGTCTTAAGATACGACATAAGTCTAGCACGAGATTTTAGCAATATCATTCCTCCACTATATAACGGGTTCATCAGGAAATTCAAGCCTAATTAATTTGATTGCCAATCCAGAGTTTCATAACCCTCGGAAAGCTAGTCTATCCCTAAAAATCACATCAAAGTATTCTATCTAATTCATACACCGCAGTCATAGCCTCACGACTCTTACTACAACTACACAATCTCTATCTACTCTAGAAGCAATAATAGGCGCTAGCAGGGGTATTCGTAGAAAAGGTTTCTATCAATTATTCGGGTCCCACACAAAAAGAATCTAGGGAAAGGTAAGGAGTCAAACAAGAATGATTTGACCCTAGATCGATCAGCGAATACGCATCAAGAGAAATATTTTGAGAGTACCTGTGACAACAACATCTGAGGCTTCAGCTGCCCCCCTATGAGCTAAACCACCAAACACCTACTACATAGTTTCAAGCGACTTTATACCATCCATAAAATTATACATCATAACCAGTGTGCACCTCAAATGACCATTGTTCACTAGGCGAGAAATTGCAGCACGAGTTGTATCAATCTTAGCAAAGCATGAGTAACAAACACGTTAGAACTTCCTAAATGAAGTTCAAGCTCCATAGCACAATCTAGAATCAAGATGAGAAACACTTAGCATGTCATGGTTGTCTCAAGTTCATACATGTGGGCGCCTACAGAAGTACGAAGAAGACTCCACTAGACACAGCTCCGTAGACAATCCTAGGACACTTAAACATAGGCTCTGATACAAAGCTTGTCACGCCCCAAAACCCACCCTAGACGTGACCGGCATCTAACGTCATGAACAACATCAGAAGAACATTATAAATCAATAACGTCAAGCCTTTTTTCAATAATCTTTCATTATTTAATTAAACAAGGGATAAATAACTAAATAAAATCTAAGATCACAATCATGAAACAAAATCAGAGGAAGTCTAATTTAAATGAATAGTTATAAGCGTGGCAAACTCCTCAAAAAGTCATAGGAGACTTCAACATCTACCCAGAGTATGACACTTGCCTATGCAGCTTCTAAGAAAAATAAACTAACTCGGGACACAACCCGAAACTACTAAGGAGTAATATTTGACTCAATAAAAACCCACGAACAAATGTGTGGGCTCACCAACAATCTGGAATGCAGCAAGTACTCCTAACCCGCGAGATATGTCTGTACCTGCTCTTCTTCGTTACCTAACATACCATCAAAAATAACAATGGTATGCCTGAGTACAGAGTACTCAGTGAATGTCTCCGGGACAATAGTTAATGGAAAAATAATGTAATAAAGATTAGTGAAATAATTTCAATAAAAATAGTTGGAAATCCACAGATAAGAATAGACTAACAACTTCACAACAATTAATAGAGAGACCATAAATCGGTATATAATTCAGTTCCAACTCATTATGTCATTAAGTACAATTCCAGTCTTTCCAGTGCTTAGTTAAAATAGTTCCAATAGAATAGTTTGAAACCAAAGACAAGATCAATCGTACAACTCATCATTATCAATAGAAGCCCATCAAGATGCATATATATATATATATATATATATATATCTTTTCCGATTTAGTATACCATTTATTACCCTTTGGGTCTTTTCAATTTGAGGCCAATATCATCAACAAGTCGCTCACAGGAAAACAAGTTCATTATTACCAATAACCAACTCACAGGCAACAAGATATGAAACAAGCCACTCATAGGCTAATCAAAATATAACACATGCCCATACAGGCCCAAACAAGTGAAATGAAGTGATGACCACTTAAGGTTCCCTAAACAAGCATAGAAGCACCACATCGGGGTTGTCACCCTCGAAGGCTATCCCTCCTCCCAAATAGCTAGGCAAAACCACATCAGGGTTATGAACCCTCGATGACCACTCTTCTTCCCGAATGGCTAGGCATGAACCACACCGGAGCTATCAACCCTCAATGGTCACTCTTCCTTCTGAATGGCTAGGCAAACCCCACTAGAATCCATAATGACTACCCATCCCCCCGAGTAGCTAGACAAAACACAAACCATATAAATCATGGCAAACAACCTGAATCACAATCCTAGCATAGAAGCCGAATCACTAAAATCATGGCATAGGAGCCGAATCACTCGAATCATGGCATGGAAGCCGAATCACAAGTCATATCATGATAGTCACATCATTCATTAAGGATTATGTTCATCGTCCCGTTATAAGGCTAGATCACTCCATTTCAGTTTTTGAAACCAGGGACACTTCTTTAAACAAGTTTCAAGTTCAACACAATCCATTAGAGAGCATTCACATGAGCTAGGCAAGATTTTCAATTATCAAGTTCAAACTTCCCTTATGGGGCAATTCAAGTTCAAATACCAAAGCTTTATATCTCAATAAATAATCATCCCTTATAGGGAAAACAATCATGAATATGTATATATAATATAGTACAAACAAGATTTAATGTGGGCTTGTCCCTCACGCACACAAACCACAACCAAATCACATAAATCGTTTCAAAAGAGTATGTTCAAACGAGACATACCTCAAATCCCGCTAAAAGTTAGAAAAATGGAATTCCCAAGGTTAAACAATCAATCTACAATGGTTTTTAGATGAGAAAGATTATAACTTGAATAGTTTCTTGAAGTTTTCTTGAAATTTTGAAATCTTGGGTTTTCTGAGCCATAAAACTTGTTCTTGAATCTTATGAAAACCATTGGTGGATTGTAACCTCTTTGTTTACTCTATACTGGTTAAAAAATCAATAATAATCTCATAAAATCTAAAGTCTTACCCTTTTATGGAATCTCACACGCCTCTCTTCTTCCTCTTCTTGAATTTTCAAGAACCTAGGGTTTGGAGAGATGATTTATGATCAAGAAGATATGAACTTTGGTGTATGATTGATGGAGAGATTGAGTATAGACTCACCTTAGGGTTAGAGAGACTTTTCTAGGGTTCTTTTCCTCAGAAATATTGATTTGAAATGAAGTAGGAAATAACACAATGAAGTAGGACTTAAAGAAAATTCAGAAACAGAAAATATTCCCCGCTCCGTGCTGAGTCCGCATCGCGGGTCCAGCACCTGATCCTGTTTTTGGTCAGCAGCTATATTTTTTCACGCTGGGTTTGCGACACACGCCCAACATATTTTTTCGACAATCGATATTCGATCAGTAAAATGACCATAAATCCCTATACGTAGCTCCGTTTGAGCCCCACTTTATATGGTTGGAAAGGTATTTCAGAGACCTACCAATTTCATGTTTTAAGTTTTCTCAAATTCCAATTTAAATACTCTAAAGCTTGCCATAAGTACAAACTGTCTCAGATTTAGACAAATTTAGAAGCCCTTAAGAACTACACTTTTTTGTTTGACTTAAAAACGACAGTTTATCACCTGAATTAATCTCGAATGGATTCATATAGCTAAAATATCATCTCAATACTAGTTTTTACACATTCACTTCTAACTCAGATTAAAGGGTTGTTCCAAGGTGCTAGTTTAGTTCATCCACACGTGCCTTCAGTTTTGCATTCTCTGCTTTCAGTGACTCAAAGGCGCCAGGTTCCTTACCTCCCATTGCACACTTTTGAATGTTAATATGTCGAGGCTTACCTTTCTTTGCCTCTAACTCTAAATTCTTAGCCTCAGGTTCTTGTGCAGCAATCACTGTTGTTTTTTCTGGCCTAACTTTTCGCTCTTTTTATTTAAAAAGGATTTTGCAACATCAGCACCAGGTCTCTGTGCAACCCTCTGTTTTCTGACCCTTTCCCTTCCTCTTAAGTGGAGTGTCCTCTACTTCCTTTTCTTCGTTATTCACCTCCCCCACATCAACTAGTCCCATTTTCGTTTTACCTACCCAGTTCCCTCACCAGTTTCCCCCTTCCCCTCCCTTCCTTTTTTTTATATATTCTCCCTGTGTGTAGATACTTGTTGTAGTCCCCCTTTGTTCAAAATATCAATAGTAGCTCAGATCTAGAAATAATTTCAAATATAGGTGAGTCTGGAGTGGGTATAGAAGATTTTGGGGTGACTTTGAAGTGTTTGGTTCGGATGGATTTGGGGATACGGGAAGGAAGAAGTGGGTTTTGATAGAGTTTAGAGGTTATCGGCGGGAAAGCATTTTAATGACATGGCACTCTAGGCTGTTCAAAAGTACACAAGCATTGAGGAGACTGCTAACCTGAGTCACAGGAAACAGGTTCCTAGACAAGTATTTAAAGTGAAGGCAATGTCTCTGAAGAGTACAGTGTCACTCATCCTTGTATTATCCTGAGATTGCTATGCGCATACCTGTAACGGCATAGAATTGAGTTAGATGTCACCAAAAAAATACTTTTTTAGCATTGTACCTCTTTTCTAAACATAATCAATCATTGAGGGAACTTGTGGAAGGGCAATTCGTTGAGCTTGATCAAACCCAACTCCTAACGATTTCTTTCAAGGCTCTCCCTGCTTAGTACCTTGGTGGGGATGTCTGCTACATGTTCCTCTATCTTACAGAATCATCTTTCAGCAACTAGAGTGACAGAGGACCAGGTTCCTTTAAGTTCGGTCCATCATTGATATCTTCAGAGGCCTGATGTCGACTTCATTTTTGCAGCAAAGAAGTTTTTTACTTCTTTGTACAGCCTCAGGAGTGCTTGATACAGCATTAGTTATTTAGCTTCTAGTAGGGTAATAGAGGGACCAGGTTCCTCTATGCCTTCTAGATATTCTGTTGCCTCTTCTATATTACAGGGACCAGGTTCCTCTGTGCCACATTTTCAGTTCATGGGAGGGTGTCATACCAATTTTTGCCATGGCCAAGAATGTGACCTTTCTTACCAATTGCAAAAGACATGTTCCCTCTTTGGTAGGCCTTGAGTGAGAGAAAATCATCCACTTTTTTAGTTATATGTCTTGAGTAATCACTATCCAAGTAAACAATATTATATTTTTTATTATATTTTTTTTGACTGCCTCATCTCACTCTAGCCTTCTTCCTTTTCGGAAACTAGGTCGGTCAACTCTTGGCTTCAGCTCAATCCTTTGACCAGTCCTATATCTACTTCTGCAACTTTTCATAGGAACATAAAGTCTATCACAAATGATGTCCCACAGGTTAGATCCTCAGCCATGAAAAGTTATGCCTTCTCCCCTTCCACCATCCATGACATTCTTTGTTGGATCTTGGTGGTCTTCTGACAGATTCTCATGTCCCTAGGCTTGGTGAACTAGCCATGATGAAGATCCTCTCTAGGTGTTAACCTTTTATAAAGAACCCACTCAGATACCAATTGTTGCAGGCTATGCGCTCACCAAATAGTATACGAGGGACCTAGTCGTGTCCCAGTTCCCTTATGAAATGCAGTACGAGAGTCAACACAAGATTTTTACGTGAAAAACTCCTTGCTCAACGGATTAAAAACAACGACCTACCCCTGTAGGATTTCAACTCTAATAACCGAGCAACTCAGGTTACAACTCTATTGTAAGCTAGGAATTAACTCCCATAATCTCTCACCCTTACAATAACGATTATGCAACCCTCACCCTTAACTACCCCTAGCCAAGCACACTAGTAAACCTAGACTTACCCAGGCCTAGTGTACCACTCAAAGGAACCCTTTGAGAATTAACCACAGTGACTAACTCTAGCCATACACTAATACAACTAAGTTAACTCTAGCCTAGTGTACCACTCAAGAGCTTGTGGAAGCAACCTTGAGAATTTTGGACACCTACAAACAGCTACTTTTCACGGAAGAGTAGGTTTACAGTTTAAGCATAAAATAACAAAGACTCAACAACCTAAGGACCTAAAACACCTATAGTTCTGGACCTGGTCCTTTCGGTTGTTGTGGCATTGCTCTTGAGGAACTCCTTGAAAGGTGGAGACTTGCACTTTAGATGGAGAAATTTTTGGATTGTGACAGAATGAATCTTCTCTTGGAAGATGATGTCTTTATATGCACGGAGAGAGAGACAGAGAGAGTAGAGATGAGCACTCATGATATTTGCACCGTTAATCAATCGGCCTTGATGAGGTACTATTGTATAGTTTCATTGTACTTTCCAGCCACTCACATTACTACTGTGGATTTGGACTTTCAGCTTCATTGACCTGATCCTTTATCTGGAGGAACCTGGTTCCTCATCTGTTCTTCAAACACATTGTAAGTACTGATACACTGTCAATAGCTCTACAGCTGCATTGTTGGCCGATGAGACTGTGAGATGTATGTAGAGGCCATATTGAGGACTGCTTTTCTCCGTTTCTCTTGTTTCACCAGGTTTGACAGTCATTAAAACATACATATAGTCATTTTCCCCCTTTTTAATGATGACAAACTGTCTCTCTCATATCATTCTTCCTCCCTTTCCCAACCCTTTGTTTTCTTCCCCTTTTTGTATCATTGAAAAGAGTAATAAAAGTAACATAAGCCAAAAAGAAGTTCAGTTGCATTAACTAAGGGCCACTAGGGCAACACAACATAAGAAATAATCAATAACAACCAAGTTAAATAATATTGAATAAATCAGAGAAAATGCCCAATGTGATTTTAGCATAACAAAATTTAACAGTGCCAACCATACAGAATGTAATGGTTAAACTACCATAAGCGCCATAGTCATTAAAAAGGGTAAAAAAGGATGGGATACTCATGAATGTTTTGAAGCAGGGGGTTATATTAGATTGGAGATAGGACGGAAGGAAATGGACCGCTAGGAGGAAGGACCAGGTCAATGGATGAACTTGAAGGTCTTGTCAATCCTCTCAGTTGCAGCTCGTTGGTCATGGACCAGGTGCCTGTTCAGTTCCTCCACTTGTGCCTTTAGTTTTGTGTTTTCTACATTCAGCGACTCAAAGGCACCAGGTTCCTTACCTCCCATTGCACACTTTTGAATGTTAATATGCTGAGTCTTACCTTTTTTTCGCCTCTAACTCTACATTCTCAGCATCAGGTTCTTGTGCAGTACCCACTGTTGTCTTTCCTGGCCTATATTTTTTGGTCTTTTCCATAAAAAGGATTTGGTAGCATCAGTACCAGGTCTCTGTGCAGCCCTCTATTTTCTTACCCTTTCCCTTCTTCTTAAGTGGAGTGTCCTCTACTTCCTTTTCTTCATTATTCACTTCCAGCACATCAACTAGTCCTATTTACTTTGTACCTACCCAGTTCCCACACCAGTCCCCCCCCCCCCCCCCCCCTCTTTTTATAGATTCCCCCTATGTGGAGGCAGCTGTCGTAGTCCCCCTTTGTTCAAAATATCAATGGTAGCTCAGATCCAGAAATAATTTCATATATAGGTGAGTCCGGAGTGGGTACAGAAGATTTTGGGGTGACTTTGAAGTGTTTTGTTCGGATGGATTTAGGGATAAGCGAAGGAAGAAGTGGGTTTTGATAGAGTTTAGAGGTTATCGGCGGGAAAGCATTTTAATGACATGGCACTCTAGGCAGTTCAAAAGCACACAAGCATTGATAAGACTGCTAACCTTAGTCACAGGAAACAAGTTCCTGGACAAGTTTTGAAAATGAAGGCAAAGTCTCGAAAGAATGCAATGTCACTCATCCTTGTATTATCTTGAGATTGCTATGCACATACCTGTAACGGTATAGAATTGAGTTAGCTGTCACCAAAAAACACTTTTTAGAATTGTGCCTCTTCTCTTAACATGGCCAATCATTGAGGGAACTTGTGGAAGGGCAATTTGTGGAGCTTGATCAAATCTAACTCCAAGTGCCTTGGGGAGGATGTTTGCTACCTGGTCATCTGTCATGTGGAATCGGCTTTCAGCTAATAGAGTGATAGAGAACCAGGTTCCTTCAAGTTCGATCCATCATTGACATCTTCAGAGGACTGCTTTCCACTTCTTTGTTGCAACAAAGAAGTGTTTTACTTTTTTGTCTAGCCTCAGGAGTGCTTGATACTGTCACGACTCAGCTAGGGGCCGTGACGGGTACCCGGGGCTAACCACCGAGCACCGCTCGTGCCATCACTTATTAAGCTTATTTAGCAGGCATTTATCCGATTGTTGCTAAATATATAATAAAATCCATTTTCATTTAGAAACGAAATGCTTTTATACATACGAGCCCTTAGGCTAGCAAAATAATACACACACACACACACACACACACACACACACACATATATATATATACATAAGACCCACGTCGAGTATCTACGAGCCTCTAAGAGATGGCACCTACAACTGTACATAAAAGAATCATCATAGGCACCTCCGGGACAATGGAGGGCTTCCAATCAGCTAGCAACCTCTAAGAATCCGGAGCGAGATCTCCTCCCTGTCTACCTATGGGCATGAACACAGCGTCCATAGAAAAAGGACGTCAGTACGAATATTGTACTGAGTATGTAAGGCAGGAATGAAATAAACAAACATAATAGAAACATCATGAGTCATGGGACAAGGATATAACCTGCACACATGTCATAGGCAATCAAATTACTATCATATTTCACAGTTTACACAATCATAGTACCCATGTTATCACATCCCATACATCATCACGTACGTCATGATATACCTCATCACATCATAATATGTATTGTTACCCGCGTCCGGGTAACCCCCATATGCCGCCCAATAGTGGTGATCATGCCCGGCCCTCTCGGCTCTGTGTAAACATCGCAGCCCGCATTAGCGGTGTTACACCTCAGAAAATTTCCCGTTGGTACGCAAGTAAATGAACTAATGATGTGTACGAGGAGTGCGAGTGTATAATGTTTCATGGGAAATGTATGAAAAGGGATGTGGATGATTAGAATGAAAAGTCGAGAAATGAGAAAAATTGAAAGTTCGTAAAACTGCCCAGTGGTCGTATATTGCAAAATACGGACCGTAAAGTGCAATACGGTCTGTAAACTGGCAGTCGTAAACTGCCATGCAAAAGCTTCAGCTTTCTGCCAGTGGTCGTAAAGTGCAAATACGGACCGTAAACTGGTATACGGTCCGTAAACTGCCAGGTCGTAAACTGGCATGCCAAACTTCAACTTTCTGCCAGCCGATGAAATGGTTAAAAACGACCTGGTGGACGGACCGTAAAGTGATTTACGGCCCGTAAACCATGGTAGTAAGCCACCATGAAGGCAGCCCAGCTTCTGGTTCTGGAAATGGCTAAATACGCCCATGGAGGACGAGCCGTATAGTGGAATACGGTCCGTAAACCTCTATGGACGACCACTGTTCACCCAGCACAGATTTTCCAATTCATTAAATATGAGGACCAAGACTTATTTTATTTCATTACAACATTACACCACTTCTCTCTAGAACTTCTCTCTACATTTATTATATGAGTTTTCAAGGATTATAATCCATCGATAACATTAAGACAAGTGAATCAAGGATAAGGGAATCATCAAGGATCATCCAAGTCAAGGAATCCAAATGGAGAAAAACTAGGGTTTTGCTCAAAGAAGAGTATTATCAACCAAAGCTTGTTCCTACAACTTCTAAGGTATGATTCATGATTTTTACAAGATGTTTAAGGTATTGGAGAATTAAAATACATGGATTGTAGAAAATGTGGTCAACTAGGTCATGAATGATGAATAGTGACATTTTGAGAAATAGTTTGAATTTAGTTATGAATGTTGTTGTGTTGTGATATGAATGTGTTATAAATGGTAATAAGATCATGAACTAAACACTTTAGACGAATGGACGAAGATGGGTGTTATAATCATGAGTGTGGGTGAATTAGAGGCAAATTGAGGAATCTAGATAATGTGGATAATGTAAATGACTAATGGCCATTGTTATGATATTAATGAAGGTATAAACGCTAGCATTGGAAGGGAACGTGCAAGTGTAGAATAGTTCGACGGAAAGGTATGTAAGGCTAACCCTTCTTTCGTAAGGCATGGTTCTTGGCCAAATTTCTAATTCATCCATATGAGTATGTTGTCTTCACATGGTTGACATTCCGAGCTCATAAGCTCACGACCCTTGATATGTACTATGATTATACTATGTTCCTCGTATGACGAGTAAGTCCATAATGTAGATGTAACGATAACGATGAGAATAGTAAATGATATCAAAAATGATGCAAACGGTGCCTACAGGCTATTATACTTATATGTGCCTATGAAGGGCTATAATGAACCCCGAGCTTATAACGCCGGGTAGAATATATGTAGATGAATATGTATGAAGTATGTATACGATTACGAAACACGCGCGCACGTCTGCAGATGGTACGGATAACCCTGAAGCCTTGGTAGGGCCAGGTAGAAATAACATTGAGCCTTGGTTGACAAAGTACGTATGAAACACCGAACCTTATGGTCGGGTACGCTATGTATGTATATAAGTGTATGGCTATGTATATAATATGAATATGAATGTGACAAGACTATGTATAAGAATACGAATAAGGACATGTATACGAATATGAGCACAAGTATGGTACGAGTATTATTATGGGATACAAACGACGATGTATGCAAGTAAGCGACATGATGATGATGATGATATTACTGTCTCCCCTCCTATGCTATCTTCATATGATATCTATTATGCTTCTATATTGATGTTGATTATGCTTTACATACTCAGTACATTCTTCGTACTGACGTCCTTTTGTTTGTGGACGCTGCGTCATGCCCGCAGGTGCACAGGGAGACAGACTTGATCCATAGCTGTTTATTCAGAGATTGCATAGCAGAGCTCCAATTCTTTCGGAGCCGTAGCTTTTGGGTACTTATTCTTTTGCGTATATAATTATGGGCATAGCGGGGTCCTGTCCCGCTCATACGATATGTCATACTCTTAGAGGCTCGTAGTTATGTGTATGTGGGTAGAGAAGTTCGGCCATGCCGGCCCATGTATTGTATATCTTTTGTTAGCCACGTCGGCCTTGTACTTATGGTGTGGCCTAGATGCCTATGATATGTTAAATGATGATGGTCGTCTAATGGGATCAATATGATTAACGATAATAAAAGCACGAATTGACTTATGGTTCACCTAGATGTTATGTTATGTACGATAAGGGGGTGCTCGGGTGGGGTAGCACCGGGTGCTTGTCGCGGCCCCCTAGCTAGGTCGTGACAAAAGTGGTATCAGAGCAGTTCAGTCCTAGGATGTGTCTACGAGTCGTGTCTAGTAGAGTCTTGGTTATGGGTGTGTTGCGCGCCACACTAATAAACGAGAAGCTGCAGACATTTTAGGAATATATGACCTTCTTTCTTCATAAGAATCGTGCGATAGAGCTATGATGTAAGAAATTCTTGTTCCTAAATCGTGTGTTGTGTATTTCAGAGATGCCTAAAAAGAAGAAGGCTACAGGAGCCCAAAAGGGCATGACGGTGGCAGAAAAGCGGGCTGAAAGAGCACTGCCACCGGTAGTAGAGGAAGATGAGTCCCAGAGTGCGGCTCAATCTCAGTCCTCCCAGACAGTGCCTATTACTGAGGAGCACGTGGGAGCCTCAGCCCCAGCTCCAGCTCCTCCACCGAATACTTCGGACCAAGACGTGAGAGAGGCCATTAATTTGTTGACTCAGTTGGTTACGGCCCAGACTCAGAGGCCAAGCGCAGGGCAAGGTGAAAGGACTGTTAGTGCAAGGGCCCGTGACTTCATTGCTTTGAAACCCCCAAAATTCTTTGGGTCGAAACTGGAGGAGGATCCCAGGACTTTATTGATGGTATGCTAAGGACGCTCCGGTTGATACATGCTTCAGACACCGAATCGGTGGAGCTAGCGTCATATAGATTGATAGATGTCTCAATCCAGTGGTATACGGTTTAGATGGCTTCGCGGGGAGCCAATGCACCTCCACCGGTATGGCAAGAGTTTGTTGATGCTTTTCTCCGTCATTATATGCCTCCGGAAGTTCAGCGAGCTAGGGCCGATAAATTCTTGAATTTGAGGCAAGGTAGCATGAGTGCTACAGAGTATAGTCTCCACTTCAATTCCTTGGCTAGGTATGCTTCGGCCATGGTAGCGGATATGGGCGATCGGGTGCACCGGTTTGTGAAAGTCCTAGGGCCACACTTGATGGATAAATGTTTAACTTCGTCCCTTCAGGATGGCATGGATATTGCATGCATTCAGGCACATGCTCAGGAATTAGAGGAACACCTACAACAGCGGAGAAATGAACGTGAGCAGGATAGGGGCCATAACAAGAGGGCCAGACCTTCGGGTTCGAGGAGCGAGTCCAAGGGCGGACACAGACAGCAGTTTCCCAGCCATTCAGGCTATTCTATGACCAATACACCTCCACAGTTCACGGGGCAGAGATTTGACAGATCTACTCGTTCCGAGACGAGTCAGGGTTATTCGGGGTCTCAGTTTAGAGGTGATTCAGGCCAGTCAAGGCCACCTGTACCACGATGTTCCCAGTGTGGGAAGTTGCATTGGGGTCGATGCCGATTGGGCTCGGATGGTTGATATTCATGTGGTCAACCAGGCCATGTCATGCGTGATTGCCCCTTAATACAGGGTAGAGGTAGGACCCAGCCAGCAGGGTCGGCAGCCGGATCATCAGCATCTGTACGCCTTACGGGGCCAGGTTCACATGCGCCAGTCGGCCATGGTAGAGGTAGAGGCAGAGCTCCCAGTACTAGCGGTCCTCAGCACCGTATTTATGCTTTGGCTGGACGCCAAGATCTTGAGTCTTCTCCTGATGTGGTCACAGGTATATTATCGGTATTCTCTCATGATGTATATGCTTTGATTGATCCGGGCTCCACATTATCATATGTTAGTCCATATATTGCGGGTCAATTTATAATTGAGCCGGAGTCTATCAAACCTTTCGAGGTGTCTACACCCGTGGGTGAATCGGTAATAGCTAGCCGAGTATATAGGAATTGTGTGATGGTGATTTGTGATCGTCGTACCATGATTGATTTGCATGAGCTAGAAATAGTAGATTTTGACGTTATTATGGGCATGGATTGGTTGGCTTCTTGTTATGCCAATGTTGATTGCCGAATGAAGATGGTTCGTTTCCAGTTTCCAGGAGAACTAGTCTTAGAATGGAAAGGGAATGCGGCATCACCAAAAGGTAGGTTTATTTCCTATCTAAAGGCAAGGAAAATGATCACGAAAGGGTGCATTTATCACCTAGTACGAGTTCAAGATGTAGAAGCTGAGTCGCCGACTCTTCAGTCAGTTCCGGTAGTGAACGAATTTCCGGATGTGTTCCCGGAAGAGCTTCCAGGCCTTCCTCCCGAGCGAGAGATCGATTTTGCGATTGATGTGCTGCCAGACACTAATCCCATATCTATTCCTCCCTATAGGATGGCACCCGCAGAGTTGAAAGAGTTGAAGGAGCAATTAAAAGACTTGCTTGAAAAAGGCTTCATTAGGCCTAGTTCATCCCCGTGTGGAGCACCCGTATTGTTTGTCCGGAAGAAGGATGGCTCCTCGAGAATGTGCATTGATTATCGGCAATTGAATAAAGTGACAATTAAGAACAAGTATCCCCTCCCGATGATTGATGATTTATTTGATCAATTGCAAGGTACCAAATGGTTTTCAAAGATCGATTTGAGGTCCGGGTATCACCAAGTAAGAGTTAGGGAGAAAGATATCCCTAAGACAGCTTTCAGAATAAGATATGGCCATTTCGAGTTCCGAGTAATGTCGTTTGGGCTAACTAATGCACCGGCAGTGTTTATGGACTTAATGAACAATGTATTCAGGCCTTTTCTGGATCGATTCGTGATTGTATTCATCGATGACATCCTAGTGTATTCTAGATCATAGGCAGAGCATGTGGATCATTTGCGAATTGTCCTTAGAGTTCTTCGAGCTCGAGAGTTATTCGCGAAGTTTTCCAAATGCGAGTTTTAGTTGAACTCAGTGGCATTTCTGGGCCACATTGTTGCAGCTGACGGTATTCGAGTGGATAGCCAAAAGATTGAGGCAGTGAAGACTTGGTCAAGGCCCACGACCCCTACGGAGGTTCGTAGCTTTTTGGGCTTAGCCGGTTATTACAGAAGATTTGTTGAGGGTTTCTCTTCTATTTCTGCACCGCTCACCAAGTTGACTCACAAGTCAGCTAAGTTTCAAGTGACAGATGCTTGTGAGCGTAGTTTCCAAGAGTTGAAAGACCGACTGATTTCAGCCCCAGTCTTGACACTTCCAGAGGGATTGGAAGGATATGTTATTTATTGTGATGCTTCAGGCGTCGGGCTAGGTTGTGTATTGATGAAAAATGGTAAGGTGATTGCGTATTCTTCTAGACAATTACGGAAACATGAGCAGAATTATCCTACCCATGACTTAGAATTGGCCGCGGTGGTCCATGCTTTGAAGATATGGAGACATTACTTATATGGTGTCCACGTGGATATTTATACAGATCATAACTCTCTAGTACATCTTCAAGCAGAAAGAGTTGAATTTGTGGCAATGACGATGGCTAGAGTTGCTAAAAGACTATGATGTTGAAATCCTGTACCACCCCGGAAAGGCAAATGTTGTGACTGATGCTCTTAGCCGTAGGTCGATGGGAAGTCTAAGTGATGTACGACCAGAAAAGAAAGAGATGGCCCGTGATCTTCAGCAGTTAGCTAGCCTAGGAGTCCGAGTGGTGGACTCAGGTAGTTGCGGAGCTACTATTCAGAATTCAGCAGTTTCATCGTTAGTAGCGGAAGTAAAAGAGCAACAATATTAGGATCCCATGCTAATGCAGTATAGAGATACACTCCCTCAGAAGGAGGAGTCATCATTTGACATTTCGGAAGACGGAGTTCTCCGATGTCGAGGCAGGTGATGTGTTCCCGATGTGGCAGTTCTACGCCATCAGATTTTGAGAGAAGCTCATTGTTCCCGTTACTCCGTGCACCCCGGAGCGACGAAAATGTATCATTGGTGGAATGGGATGAAGAAAGACGTAGCGAAATTCGTAGCTCAGTGTCCTAATTGCCAACAAGTGAAGATAGAACACCAAAAGTCGGGTGGCTTATTGCAAGCTATAGAAATCCCAACATGGAAGTGGGAAGTGATTAATATGGATTTCATTACAGGGTTACCCCGTTCTCGATGTAAATATGATTCTATATGGGTGATCGTGGATAGGCTCACAGAGTCAGTGCATTTCTTACCGGTCAGAACGACCTATATGGCAGAAGATTATGCCAAGCTTTATCTTAAAGAGATAGTGAGACTCCATGGCGTTCCGGTATCTATTATCTCCGATAGTGGGACTCAGTTTACAACCAAGTTTTGGGGGTCTTTCCAAGAAGGTTTAGGGACCCAAGTGCGCCTAAGCACGGCGTTTCACCCACAGACCGATGGGCAAGCTGAACGTACTATTCAGACTCTTGAATATATGTTACGGGCATGTATGATAGATTTTGGAGGAAATTGGGATGACCATTTGCCACTCATTGAGTTTGCTTACAATAACAGTTATCATTCTAGCATTCAAATGGCACCGTATGAGGCTCTATATGGGCGAAAGTGTAGATCCCCAGTTGGGTGGTTAGAAACTGGAGAAGCTAAGTTGATAGGGCCAGACTTGGTCCAGCAAGCAATAGAGAAAGTTAAGCTCATACAAGATCGGTTGCTAGCGGCTCAAAGTCGTCAGAAGTCCTATGCGGATAATCGTCGAAGAGACTTAGAGTTCGAAGTGAAAGATTGGGTATTCTTGAAAGTGTCGCCGATGAAGGGCGTGATGAGATTTGGCAAAAAGGGGAAGCTCAGTCCCCGGTATATCGGGCCGTCCGAAATGGTGCGCAAAATAGGCAAAGTGGCCTATGAGCTAGATCTACCTCTAGATTTGGAGTCAGTCCATCCAGTATTTCATGTCTCGATGCTTCGGAAGTGTGTTGGATATCCTACGAGGATCGTCCAAGTGAATGATATTCAAGTGACAGAAAAGTTAACTTATGATGAAATACCCATTGCCATATTAGATAGGCAAGTACGGAGGCTTAGAAACAAAGAAGTGGCCTCAATTGAAGTTCTGTGGAGAAATGACAATCGAGAGGAAATGACATGGGAAGCAGAAGAGAATATGCGATCCAAATACCCACATTTATTTCAGCCCTTGGAAGAAGTCCAAGATGAGACGTCAAAATCATAAGGTATGCATGTTTTCCCTTTTTTTACATTCAGGTCGTGTGTGGCCAAATTTCTAGTGCTGTTGTATTATTGCCTTGTGAGACATTGTTATTGTGGGTTGTTGTGACAGGGTGGTAGTGCCACATTACAGAGGAAACTCTGGTGAATTTTTTATAGAATTCCCCAAGCCTTTAACATTCGAGGACGAATGTTCCTAAGGGGGGTAGAATGTTACACCTCGGAAAATTTCCCGTTGGTACGCAAGTAAATGAACTAATGATGTGTACGAGGAGTGCGAGTGTATAATGTTTCATGGGAAATGTATGAAAAGGGATATGGATGATTAGAATGAAAAGTCGAGAAATGAGAAAAATTGAAAGTTGGCAAAACTGCCCAGTGGTCGTATATTGCAAAATACGGACCGTAAAGTGCAATACGGTCCGTAAACTGGCAGTCGTAAACTGCCATGCAAAAGATTCAGCTTTCTGCCAGTGGTTGTAAAGTGCAAATACGGACCGTAAACTGGTATACGGTCTGTAAACTGCCAGGTCATAAACTGGCATGCCAAACTTCAACTTTCTGCCAGCCGAGGAAATGGTTAAAAATGACCTGGTGGACGGACCGTAAAGTGATTTACGGCCCGTAAACCATGGTCATAAACCACCATGAAGGCAGCCCAACTTCTGGCTCTGGAAATGGCTAAATACGCCCATGGAGGACGAGCCGTATAGTGGAATACGGTCCGTAAACCTCCATGGACGACCACTGTTCACCCAACACAGATTTTCCAATTCATTAAATTTGAGGACCAAGACTTATTTTATTTCATTACAACATTACACCACTTCTCTCTAGAACTTCTCTCTACATTTATTATATGAGTTTTCAAGGATTATAAGCCATCGATAACATTAAGACAAGTGAATCAAGGATAAGGGAATCATCAAGGATCATCCAAGTCAAGGAATCCAAATGGAGAAAAACTAGGGTTTTGCTCAAAGAAGAGTATTATCAACCAAAGATTGTTCCTACAACTTCAAGGTATGATTCATGATTTTTACAAGATGTTTAAGGTATTGGAGAATTAAAATACATGGATTGTAGAAAATGTGGTCAACTAGGTCATGAATGATGAATAGTGACATTTTGAGAAATAGTTTGAATTTAGTTATGAATGTTGTTGTGTTGTGATATGAATGTGTTATAAATGGTAATATGATCATGAACTAAACACTTTAGACGAATGGACGAAGATGGGTGTTATAATCATGAGTCTGGGTGAATTAGAGGCAAATTGAGGAATCTAGATAATGTGGATAATGTGAATGACTAATGGCCATTGTTATGATATTAATGAAGGTATAAACGCTAGCATTGGAAGGGAACGTGTAAGTGTAGAATAGTTCTACGGAAAGGTATGTAAGGCTAACCCTTCTTTCATAAGGCATGGTTCTTGGCCAAATTCCTAATTCCTCCATATGAGTATGTTGTCTTCACATGGTTGACATTTCGAGCTCATAAGCTCACGACCCTTGATATGTACTATGATTATACTATGTTTCTCGTATGACGAGTAAGTCCATAATGTAGATGTAACGATAACGATGAGAATAGTAAATGATATCAAAAATGATGCAAAAGGTTCCTACGGGCTATTATACTTATATGTGCCTATGAAGGGCTATAATGAACCCCGAGCGTTTAACGCCGGGTAGAATATATGTAGATGAATATGTATAAAGTATGTATACGATAACGCGCGCGCACGTCTGCAGATGGTACGGATAACCGTGAAGCCTTGGTAGGGCCAGGTAGAAATAACATTGAGCCTTGGTTGGCCAAGTACGTATGAAACACCGAACCTTATTTCCCATGTCGCTCTACAATTCAAGCTTCTTAGTCTCCTAATACCTTAAACAACATGATAAAGTCATGAAACATACCTTAGATGATGGTTGAACAAGTCTTGAGTTGAATTACTTCACTTGCACCAAACCCTAGTTCCACCTTCTATGGAATTTCTTGACTTAAATGACCCTTTGATGTGTTTCTTACACTTGGTTTTGGTGGATTGATGTAGTTGATCTTAGTTCTTTACTTGAATTCTTGGTTTGGAAGAGCTTGGAATGTTCTAGAGAGAAGTTGGGTCGTGGAGTGAGAAGGAGAAATGAATAAAATGAACTTGGATCATTTTTTTATAAAGTTGAAATCTGTCCTGATGCCATTATATGTTCCATTATACGGTCCGTATAAATTTATACGATCCGTATAATCGACCGTAAAACTGCTCCAGTGGCTGCCCTTTCCTGTGTCAACTTGACGGTTCATTTTACGGGCCGTATAATTTTATACGGGCCGTATAATCTACCGTAAAACCCACCTTTTCTCAACTTCATTCTTTGACACTTCTACGGTTCATTATACAGCTGTAAAACCATTATACGGTCCGTATAATCCACCAGTTAATTGAATCTTATTTTTGTCACTTTGTTAAATCTCTGATCCTTATGGAACCTTCTTAACAATTGTTTAACACTTCGATACCAATCTAAGGGACGTTATCACTCGTCAAAACACCATATATGTCATACCTCTCATTGTCCCAATCATTGCACGCTAGCGGGAGAATTTCCAAGATGTAACATTCTTCCCCCCTTTTGGAACATTCGTCCTCGAATGTTAAACACTCGGGATTCTACAAAAATTTTGCCAGAGTTTTCCCTGTAATCTGGCACTACTAACCTGTCACAACAACCCATAATATCATCGCCTCACAGGGCTACATCACAATATCAACACATCTATGGCCACACACGACCAAAAGCATAAAAATAAAGCATACATATCTTATATCGTCGACGCTTCATCTTGAATCTCTTCCGGGGGTTGGAACAAATGGGGGTACTTGGATCTCATTTTCTCTTCCGCTTCCCAAGTCATCTCTTCCCGATTGTTGTTCCTCTATACAACTTTGACTGATGCTACCTCTTTATTCTGAAGCCTTCGCACTTGCCTATCTAGAATAGCAATAGGCACCTCTTCATATGTTAACTTCTCTGTCAATTGCACATCCTCTATCAGGAAAATCTTTGTGGGATCTCCGATACACTTACGGAGCATCGAAACATGGAATACTGGATGGACTAATTCAAGCTCCGAAGGCAATTTCAACTCATAGGCTACCTGACCCACCTTACTAATGATTTCATACGGTCCGATGTATCTAGGGCTTAGCTTCCCTTTCTTGCCAAATCTCATCACCCCTTTCATCGGAGATACTTTCAGAAACACCCAATCACCAGCTTGAAATTCCAGGTCTCGTCGGCGATTGTTTGCATAAGACTTTTGGCGGCTTTGGGCTATTAGTAATCGATCTCGGATCACCTTAACTTTTTCCACCGCTTGTTGAATCAATTTGGGGCCTATCAATTGTGCTTCTCCTGTTTCAAACCATCCAATTGGAGATCTATACTTCCTTCCATATAAATCCTCGTATGGAGCCATCAGAATGCTGGAATGATAGCTATTGTTATATGTGAACTCAATTAGTGGCAAATGATCATCCCAACTACCACCGAAATCCAACACACACGCCCGTAACATATCTTCTAAGGTTTGAATGGTACGCTCGGCTTGCCCGTCAGTTTGTGGATGAAATGTCATGCTAAACTTCACTTGTGTGCCCAAACCTTCTTGAAAAGACTTCCAGAACTTAGCTGTAAACTGTGCTCCTCTATCCGTGATAATAGACAATGGAATACCATGGAGTCGCACAATTTCCTTGAGGTATAGCCTTGCATAGTCTTCTGCTGAGTATATGGTTCTAACTGGAAGGAAATGGGCTGCTTTTGTCAATCTATCCACGGTCACCCATATAGAATCATATTTACCACGAGAACGAGGTAATCCCACGATGAAATCCATGTTAATCACTTCCTATTTCCAAGTGGGTATTTCTATCGCTTGCAACAAGCCTCCTGGCTTTTGATGTTCCGCTTTTACTTGTTGGCAATTTGGGCATTGTGCTACGAATTCTGCTATATCTCTTTTCATGCCATCCCACCAATACATCATCTTGAGATCATGATACATTTTGGTTGCGCCTGGATGAACAGAATACCGGGAACAATGCGCTTCTCCTAGGATTCGTTGGCGCAATTCCGCCACCTTTGGTACACATAACCTGCCTTGGTATCTAAGAATTCCATCAATAGAAATTCCAAACGGAGACTTTTCCCTTCCAGGCGATGCGTCTCTATAATGACATAACTGAGGATCCTCATACTGCCGTTCCTTCACTTCCAGATCCAAGGACGAAATCGCAGAATCTTTGATACTAATACCCGCATTACCTGAATCAATTACACGCACTCCAAGATTAGCCAATCGATGAAGTTCTTGAACCACCTCTTTCCTTTCCGGAGGGATTTCACATATACTGCCCATTGATCGGTGGCTAAGTGCATTGGGTACTACATTTGCCTTCCCGGGGTGGTATAAAATGTTAACATCATAATCTTTTAATAATTCTAACCGCCGCCTCTGCCGCAGGTTCAACTCCCTTTGCTTGAGGCTGTACTGGAGGCTCTTGTGATCTGTATAGATATCAACATGCACACCATACAAATAATGCCTCCACATTTTCAGGGCATGAATAACCGCAGCCAATTCAAGATCATGCGTCGGATAGTTCATTTCATGTTTACGCAATTGTCGCGAAACATATGCAATAACTTTACCATGCTGCATCAACACGCATCCTAATCCCACACCGGAAGCATCACAATACACAACGTAGTCATCTGGCCCTTCTGGAAGTGTCAACACTGGAGCTGAAGTTAATCTGTCTTTCAACTCTTGAAAGCTACGTTCACAAGTATCACTCCATTGGAACTTTGCCGACTTCTGGGTTAGCTTCGTTAATGGGGCTGAAATGGATGAGAAAACCTCTACAAACCTTTTATAATAGCCTGCTAAACCCAGAAAACTACGAACTTCCGTAGGCGTCGTAGGCCTTGGCCAAGTCTTCACTGCTTCAATTTTCTGAGCGTCGACTCGAATACCGTCATTGGAAATAAAATGGCCCAGGAATATCATCGAGTTCAGCCAAAATTTGCATTTTGAAAATTTTGCATACAGCTCCCGAGCTCGAAGAATACCAAGAACGATCCTCAAATGATCTGCATGTTTTGATTCTGTGCGAGAGTACACCAGGATATCATCAATAAACACTATCACAAATAAGTCCAAGAGAGGCCTGAATACGTTGTTCATCAAATTCATAAATACAGCCGGAGCATTAGTCAGCCCGAATGACATCACTCGAAATTCATAGTGGTCGTGCCTCGTTCTGAAGGCTGTTTTTGGAATATCCGCTTCTCTAATTCTCACTTGATGGTAGCCCGACCTCAAATCTATTTTTGAAAACCACTTGGCACCTTGCAATTGATCGAATAAATCATCAATCCTTTAGAGAGGATATCTGTTCTTTATCGTCACTTTGTTCAATTGCCTGTAGTCGATACACATTCGTAGAGATCCGTCTTTCTTTCTCACAAACAAGATCGGTGCTCCCCACGGTGATGAACTGGGTCAAAGGAATCCCTTCTCGAGCAAGTCTTTCAGCTGCGCCTTTAGCTCTTTTAATTCTGCCGAAGCCATTCGATAAGGGGGAATAGAAATAGGCATTGTGTCCGGCAATACGTCAATAGCGAAATGAATTTCCCTTTCTGGCGGAAGACCTGGAAGTTCATCTGGAAATACATCTGGAAACTCATTCGCCACCGGAACTGACTGGAAAATTGGTGGTTTTGCCTCGGTATCATGAGCCCGAACTAAGTGATAAATATAGCCCTTGCCTATCATCTTCCTTTCCTTGAGGTAGGAAATAAACCTACCCTTCGGGGATGCTGTATTACTCTGCCATTCGAGCACGGGCTCTCCTGGAAATTAGAATCGAACCATTTTTGTGCGACAATCAACATTTGCATAACACGAGGCCAACCAATCCATACCCATGATTACATCGAAATCTACCATTTCTAACTCAATCAAGTCAGCTTGAGTCTGACGATCGCATATCACCATAACACAATTTTTGTACAATTGTCTTGCTATCACAGGATCACCAACTGGAGTGAGTACCTCAAAGGGTTTAATTGACTCGGGTTTTACCCCGATTTAACCAGCAACATATGGAGAAATATAAGAAAATGTAGAACTCGGATCTATCAACGCATACATATCACGGGAGAATATAGAAAATATACCTGTGACTACATCCGGAGAGGACTCGAGATCCTGTCGTCCCGCTAAAGCGTATACACGGGGCTGAGTGGCACCCGAAGTAGATGCTGCCCCTGGGCCTCTGCCTCGGTCTGCTGTCATCTGAGAAGTCTGCCCTACGGGGCGTGCTGATGAGGAACCCACTGCTGAGCCAGTGGGCTGAACCCCACCTCTACCATATCGCGAGGGACAATCTCGCATCAAATGTCCAGTCTGCCCACAAACATAGCCACCATCACTGTCCTGACGACACGGCCCAGAGTGTAATTTGCGGCACCGACTACATCGTGGAACTGGTGGTCTCCTCTGACTGTACACACCCCCAAACTGAGAACCCGAAGCTCTCGAGCTCTGACCCTGCCCCGGTGGAAAAGAGCGATCAAATCCCCTGTCTGCGAACCGTGGAGGTGCACTAGTCGCTGACTGGCCTGAATGTCGGGAATAAGCCTGCCTTGATCCCCCTCTATAATCACCACCTATGCCCTCAGATCTAGCCCTTTTGTTTTGCCTCCTATCACTGTCGCGGTCTCCCCTTTATTGTCGGTGTCGTCCCTCTAAGTTCTAAGCATGGGCCTATATCCGGGAAATGTCCATCCCGTCTTGCGAGGAAGCCATCAGACAATCTCTGAATAGATGCGGTCCCAGACCACTCACAAATCTATGTACCCGATCTCCCATGTCGACCACCATAGTCGAAGCATATCTAGCCAAGGAACTGAACTGCATGCTATACTCCCGGGCACTCATGTTTCCTTACCTAAAATTCAGAAATCTATCTGCTCTCGCTCGGCGGACCTCGGGTGGTAAATAGTGGCAAATGAAAGCATCTAAGAACTCTTGCCAAGCCGGAGGAGGCGCGTTCTCTCCTCTCGATAATAACCAATTGTTGTACCACAGCACCGCCACATCCCGGAGCCTATAGGATGCCAACTCCACGGATTCGGTTTCGGAGGCATGGACAATCTTCAACGTCCTCAATATTTCATCAATAAAACTTTGGGGGTCTTCCTCCGGCTTTGACCCGAAGAATTCCGAGGGATTTAGACTCATAAAATTACCGGCCTTTGTACTTGCTGCCCGGTCACTTGAACCCACATTTTGTCGTTGTGCTTGTGCGGCAACCAACTGGGTCAATAACTGAATAGCCTCGGTCATTTGTTGACCCGAAGCAACCGGTGGAGGGATCGGAGCTGGGGCTCCTCCTTGCTCTCCCACATCGGGCGGGGTAGAAAAAGTATTTGACAAGGCCTCGTTGTGTGTTATTAAGAACACAATGATAGAATAATAGATATTCATACATAATATAATAATACACATGGACCTAGGGTTGTCATGAGCATGGTATAGAAGAAACTCTAGTTTTCGTAAGGATTTATACTCTATGGATTAAGAGGCGTGGGGAAGAACAATAATGTTTCCACTTGTAGATAGCAACCCTACATACCTGGTAATGCTCCAAACTTGTATAAAAAATCTGAACTTGGAAAAAGAATTCCAAAGTCTAAGTCTTGAGTCCTTTAAAATGGTTTTCTTGAAAACCCTATGTTAAGAACAATGATTTCATTGTTAGATTATGAGAACACATGCTAGAATTCACTTGGAATGGTTGGAATAGACTTTCCTTGGTGTTCTTGGTGATGGAAGAGACGAACAAGTCGTTCTAGGGTTTAGAGACTTGTAAAAATAAGAACTAGAACTGAATCAGGTATTTATAGCTCCTGGCGCGACGGGTGAAATACGGTCCGTACTATGATTTATGGTCCGTAAACCTGGACCGTATTTAAGCATATTCCAAAACAGAAATACTGTAGTACCTCCTGCCCAAATACAATCAACATATATGGGCCGTATTATTTCAAAAGACGGTCCGTATTTAACACTATAATTCTCCAAGCCTCATTCCAGAATGCACAGTGAACTTGATGACAATTTACGTTCTGAGATACGGGCCGTATTCCAAAATACGGTCTGTATTTAACCATAAAGGTTTCCTGAGCCAATTTTCAGAATGCTCAGTGGTTTTAGATGTCAACTTACGATTTGAAAGACACCCGTATACTGAAATGCGGTCCGTCTTCTGGGGCGTAAATCCCCATCTGACAACTGAAGCGAAATTTCCATTTCCCTCATTCTCTATTTGGTTTTCTAAGTCTAGGATCATGGTCAATGCTTAAGTTAAAAATACGGGGTGTTACACTTCTACTCCTATGAATTATAATATTTGATGGAGCGAGGAGAAAGAAAGAGTCTTCTTCTGGAGTATATATAGTATGTGACTTTTATTAAGGAAAAGTTTAATGGTTAAGCTATTAAATAAATTAAGGTAACTAGTTTCTCAGCATGTGCTTTCCCAGTCAACGTAGTATATGATTTTTTTAACATAATATTGATATTATTAAATAATTGTGCAAGTTTCTTGGAACGATTAATGCAAATCGTTGTATGATGATTGTTTGTCGAACACCTTCATATAATTTTGAAAGGGTTGTAAATAAATTGTTATAACATTATTAACTGATCACTTCATAAAGAGTAATTCTAACCTATCATTAACAATGTAAAAAAAAAATCTTTGTTACTCCCAAACGCATACGCAAGTATACGTGGTCCTAGAAGTAATATAGGATTTAAATTCCAGATATCGTGCCCATAGATATCGTGCCCATAGGGACTTATAGTTAACCGTCAACTAAATTAAACTAAAGCTAATTAGCTAAACAAGAAATAAATCCAAATTTATATTTATAAACTAACTAAAAATAAAAGAAAGCAAATAAAGAACTTCAACCAAGAAAGAGCAGATTTTTATCGGAGAAGAGATAGATCTAGGGCTATAACCACTAACAATCCAGTTGAGTCTTTAAACCATTCTACCTATCAAATTCCTGAGTCACTGGTTGACGGGTTAATTTTAATTTTCTGAGTATCTTCCGAGTTGCTCACAAGCCTGTAGATGCTACTATAATGCCTATATTCCTATGGTCGCCAGAGGTAACAAGAACGCATTTACTTCTCCGTATTCAACTAAGCAAGGCTAAAGGATATATTCCTATCCTCATTAGCCAAACAATTATATCGAAAAAGCTTTATTTATTCGTATTACGTATGCAAATTCCCTATCCCTAGTTCAATTCACACGCCACAGATAGTGCTCAACTATTTCGTCAAATAATCAAACAATTAAGACCAAGAATAAATAAATAACCCAAAGATGGAAAATCAATATATATAAATGATAATCAAACGTCAACTTTCATGTTTGGGCCAAAACCCTAGAACTAAAGAGTTTAACTCCACATAGACATGGAAGAAAAATAACAAATCATCCGAATAGAAATGTAACAGAAGTATTATAGAGAAGAGAAGATAAAACCCTGTAACTACGACTTCTCCAAGTTCTCTCTAGGTCCAAAGTTCTTAACTAAGGGTTTCAAGTTATCCAAAGTTGTGTAAAAATTATGACTTATGGAATATTTATAGACGTAGGAAAAAGCCCAAATAAAATAACAGACTCCAAAAAGAATTGGGAAGCGTTAAAGATACAAAAATCGGCTTTGTGTGATGCGCCATTCTTAGTTGCGTTGAATTTGAATCAACTGAAGCCCAATGCTCTGCCAGTACGTACTTTTGCTAACCTTCTCTTTTTTCCTTCTTTGTAATTGTAGACACTTAGGTGTCATTAAATGCCAAAATCATTAGCAATGAGGGCCCTAATCATTAGCCATTTATTCTCGTCTCTCTCTCTCTTTCTTTCTTTCCTTTTTCCTCATTTTATTCAATTTTACTCCAAATCTCTTCATTTTTGCACCTCTTTAATCCTACATAGTAAAAATATAATATTAAGCACAAAGTAATATAATTAATACTCAAAAGACGATTAAAAGTATTAGAATGTACGACAACAATGAGTTAAAATATGTATTTTTGGTCGGACATCACCACCTTACAGTTAAACTCTTGCTCGTCCTCGAGTAAGCAATAAAACCACTATCAATAATTTAAGCCTAGGAACACCACCACTTTGGTTGATACCAACAATTAGGCCCTATATGTTACGCCTCGGAAAATTTTCCGTTCATGCACAGTGAATAGACTGACGAAGGGAACGACGTATACGATGTTTTGATGAATATTGAATAACATTTGATGACCCTAATTAAGATTTCGAAGACATTCGTAGTAAGAGGAGAAAGTTTGCCAAGAGAGGGCAAGGTATACGTTATGTATCGCAACGAATTAATGATGCTTTAGAGAAAAGTTATAACGTCCCTTAGATTGTTAATGAGGTGTTAAACAAGTGTCAAGAACGTTCCATAAGGATTTGAGATCAAACGAAGTGACGAGAACAAAATCGGAGATGAGATGGATTATACGACCAATTATACGGTCCGTATAATATTATACGGTCCGTATAATGTTCCTCAGAATTTTCACAGTGAAGTCCCTCACTGGTGAGATTATACGGTCACTTATACGGACCGTATAAAGTTATACGGCCCGTATAATGTGCCGTATAATGGTCATAGAGGCGAGATGTGAAAGAGGTAATTTCACGGTCACTTATACGGACCGTATAAAATTATACGACCTGTATAAAGTACCGTATAATGAACGCAGAAGAGAGAATTTGACGGGGTGATTTCATGGTCACTTATACAGACCGTATAAGTGTCTGTATAATTATGTCGGGACAGATTTTAAGTTTTTAAATAAGAGACCCAAGTTCATTATTTTCATTCCCATTTCTCCTCCACGACTCAAGAGTTCTCTAGAACCTTCCAAACACTTCATATACAAGAATCCAAGTGCGACTAAAGATCCAGTACATCAAACCCACAAAATTAAGTGTAAGAAACACATTAATGCTCATCCAAGTCAAGGAATATCAATGGAAGTGAACTAGGGTTTTGGTGCAAGAGAAGTATTTCAACTCAAGACTTATTTCTACACTATCTACGGTAATTTTTATGGAATTTACATGTTATTTAAGGACTTTGAAAAGTTGAAACACTTGGATTGTAGAGGGAGATAGAAAATGGGTCATGAATGTGTGAATAGTGACATTTTGAGTAGTAGTTTGGAGTGAATCACGAATATTGAGATGTGGTGATTATAAGTAAGCTATAAATGAAATTTAGAACATGGGGTAAGTATTATATGTGAGAAAACGCAATAGTGAACCATGACCATGATTATGGAGGAATTGAAGTGAAATTGTGAAATGTGGATAATGTAGATGAATGATGATTGTTGCCTATAATATTGTGAATGTTGTTATGGATGTTTGGGGATTGATATAAGATATTGAGAAAGTAGTAGAAACAAAGGAAATGCCGCCCAATTTTCTCTAGCTTTAGTAAGCACGTTCTTATAATCGTCTAACTAATGTTAATACGAACTCCCTTGAAGGTAAAGACGTGAGCATTGAAGGAGAACGATCAAGCGGTAGAATAGCTAAAGGAAAAGATATGTAAGGCTAATCCTTTCTTTCTATGGCATGACTCCTATGGTATAAATCTTCCTATCTTTCCTTGATCTTTCTAAATAACGAAAATTATGAGTCCATGACTATAAAGAGCTACATACGCATATGACAAAGAAAAGAGATATGACGACGAGCAAGATAATGATGACGATGAATATAAGTATGAAGGATCCCAGAATAAAATAAGATGTCCATGAAGCTAATGATTCTAAGTATGGCTCCATTGATGCTTTTCCTTATGTACACTCGCCTTAAAATGTTAGTGCCTTCAAGGTGATATATGATGATGATGATTACACCATAATATAACCGGGGGTTCACGACCTTATGTCACCCCGACATAGCCATAGTTGCCTTCAAGTTCTAATGTATGTTTTGATGATAAATGTATAATGATGATAAGTCATGATATGTTTATGAGATGTACAATAATGTAAGTTTATGATATGCCTATGCAATGTATGAAAAAGTTAAGTTATGTTGACTATATGAAGATATGATTCCACCGTGCCTAGTTGGCCGGACATGTCACCGCGAAGGCGGGCTGCTTATGATTCCACCGTGCCTAGTTGGCCGGACATGTCACCGCTAAGGCGGGCTGGTTATGATTCCACCGCGCCTAGAAGGCCGGACATGATCACCACTAGTAGGCGGCACCCGGACGCGGGTTAACGATGATGATTTATACGATACGATGATGTATGCGTTATGATGATACATGTAATATGATTATATATATATATGATATATGTATGAAATGTATTCACCCATAAAATTCACGCAGGTTATATCTTCATCTTATGCCTTATGATTTCTCTGTTATATTCATTTCATTCATGCCTTACATACTCAGTACAATGTTCGTACTGACGTCCATTTTCTATGGATGCTGTGCTCATGCCCACAGGTAGATAGGGAGGTGATCCAGACTCGTAGGAGCTATTAGCTAACTTGAGGGCACTCCATTGTTCCGGAGGTGCCATTGACTTATTCTTTTGTGTATATATATATATATATATATATATATATATATATATATATATATATATATATATATATGTAGTTTGGGCACGACGGGGTCCTGTCCCGTCTCTATGTCTAGCATTCTAGTAGAGGCTCGTAGATACGTATGTGTGGGTAGTATGGTCTCACGATGTCCTTATTATATATGTATATATTATTTTGATAGCCGAAGGGCTTATGTATCTAAGGGTAAGCATGTTACAAATGAAAATGGTTTTCCTATGATTATGAGCACAAGATTAACGAATGAACGCATAATAAGTACGATAAGTAATAGAATGAGTGGTGCTCGGTGGTTATCCCCGGGTACCCGTCACGGCCCCCAGTCGGGTCGTGACAAAAGTAGTATCAGAGCAGTTCAGTCCTAGGAAGTGTCTACGAGCCGTGTCTAGTAGAGTCTTGTTTATGGTGTGTTGCGTGCCACACTTATAAACAGGAGGCTACAGGGCATTTAGGAAAAATTACCATCTTTCATCTTAAGAGATCGTGCGATAGAGCTGTATTATAAGATTATCCCCTCCCTAATTGTGCGTTATAATTTCCGCAAAGCTGATTAAAGGAAAAGCTACGGCAGCCCAGAAGGGCAAGATAGTGGTTGAAGAAGGGCTTGAACGTGAGCCGTCTAGGGATATGGTGGAGAGCGAACCCCAGAATAAGGCCCTATCTCGGTTTTCCCATACTTCGCCCACTTTAGAGGATCAAAGGGGAGCCTTAACTTTAGCTCCGGCACCCCCCGTTCCTCCACTAGATGCCTCGGGCCAAGAGATGAGATAGGCCATTTTTCTACTGACTCAATTGGTAGCCGCTCAAGCTCAGCGGCAGGATGTGGGCCACGGTAACAGGGGTTGGAGAAAGAGAGTTAGTTCTTCAGGGTTTGATCATGAGTTTAGGGGCGCTCCGAGGCAACAATTCTCTAGGCACTCAGTTCGTTCAATAAGTAGTGCTCCTCTGCAGTCTCCTAGACCCAGGTTTGATGGATCTTCTTATTCTAGGTCACCCCAGAGTCTCATAGTTTCCAGTTCTCGGATTTTGAGTGGTTCTAGTCAGACGAAATCCCCGGTACCACGATGTACTCGGTGTTCTAGGTTACATTGGGGACCATGCCACTTGGGCTCGGATGTCTGTTTTGCCTGTGTTCGGCCAGGCCATTTCAAGCGCGACTGCCCATCGCTACATGGTAAAGATAAGGTTCGGACTACGGGAGTGGTAGCCGGCTCTTGATCATCGGTACGCCCTCCAAGGCAAAGGCCACAGATGTTACTAGGCGGTGATAGAGACCGAAGAGGAATGTCCAATCCGAGTGGATCCCAGCATCATATCCATGCGTTAGCTGAGAGACAGGATCTTGTGTCTCCCCCCGATATTGTCCCAGGTATATTGCTAGCATCCTCTTATGATATGTGTGCATCGATTGATTCAGATCTTATGCTGTCATGTATCACTCCCGTTGTGATGATTGCGTTGAGGTGAAAAATCTGAGCAAATCCAACAATTTGAGATGACTATATTTGTTAGTGACCTAGTGATAGCCAGAATCGTGATTTACGAGTAAGTTGATTGACAGTGAGTGAATATAAATAATATGTGTATGTATATATATATTGGAATTTTAGACCGAGTGTGCAGGCACAACTTATGAGGAAATCTCTATTATTTATATCCTTTAATGGTAAGTGATCTTTTGTTGCTGAGTTGCATATTATGTGTGTCCCGATATATGTCCTACTGAGACGTCGGACGTGTTTTCTGGGCTATGTGTATGTTTGGGATTGTTATGCCTACAAGAGAAACTCTGCCGAAATTTTCCTAGAATCTAAAGGAGATAAGATATAAGCTTGTAATATGTCCTAATGGGAAAAAATGTTGTGCAAAAAGTAATGGCAGGACGATATTAAGTCAGGAGTACCGTTGACAACTACAAGAGATGAGTTAAATATTATTGAATTGATAGTAACGGTAATTATAAGATCGACATTGATATGGTAAAGAGAAATACTAGAGTAAATTAAGGAGCCTGGTAGTACTAAAGCATGACATAGAAGAGAAACGGGTAACTCCAATAGAGTGTGATACCGAAGTATTGATTGGGCGGATAAGTACAAGTAAAATACGACAGATCTATTAGCAAAATAAAGTAACAGCATCACGGAGACAGAGGTACGAATATGAAGGGTTATAACGAATGTGAATACATTGGTAAGATAATTTATATGGTAAGTGTAATAGGGCTGATCAGAAAGAGTAACAGGTTAAGTATGCTTATTTCACGAGGTTTATTCTATTTTATAAGCGGGCTTGTGAATGAGATCAAGAAGTGGCACTCTATAGAGTTAATTATGATCAGGGTATAATGAGAATGTAACAAGAACTGTAAGTAAAGTATAGTGAGGAAACGACTAAAGATGTGACATGTTCTACATGGATAAAGAATGAATGCAAGGGTGAAACCAGTGAACGAGCCATAGGCAATAGATAAGAAATCTTATAAGACCTTGTTAGAAGAATCTAGCATAGAGGTTTCACAATGACTGAAGTAATAGCAAGCAAACTTGAAAGAAGGAATCAGAGAAATGTGATATGGCAAAGAAGTAGTAGTTTGTGATTTGTAGAATCGAGAGCATGAGTGATATCTTTAGCTCGATGTAAAAGACCAAGACTATGGAAAGATGAATAACGAAATAGGACGACTGTTAGGAAAAGGATCAACACAATAAGGATGAGAGGGGATGATCAGAATGAACGGAATAAGTTTTGGGAAGCAAAGAATGGATTGTACAAAGGTAGTATATTCTAAAGGACAAAGCGGTACTAAGTTAAGAATAGGGTTCCTCGTGTGAAGAATAAAGGATTGGTTATAAAACTAGAGGAAATAAGATAAATTGAGGTGGAAGGAATGTAAAGGAATGATAAAGGGAATAGAAAGAGAAGGAAATGCGCCGCAAAGTACGCGCGCTTAAGAGGTAGTTGTGTTATGATTAAAGGAAGATGCATCTCCTACGAATATCCTACACTAAGACAGAACGAGTAAAATTTATAAAGGAGTAAGTTGGAGAGAAAAATGTGGCCATGAATTATGAGCTTACCATACGATGATAAAGCGATAAAGTAAGGCTATCATCAATGACAAATATGACATGATTATGATCGGTTTTGAAATCAATGTTGAGTGCAACACAAGAGTGAAAGAGTACGAGGCATAAGAGGTATTAGTGGCGCATGAGACTTAGGCCCTGGAAAACAAAGATGACGTTACAACTGAACTTTGAGCACTGAAGAAGAGAGCAAGTGACATTGCATGGATGGTATGGATAACTAGGCATACTACTATGGTCGGCATCCCTATGGGATAAAAGTTGTTAATTGGAGAAGATTTAGACATTGACTCATAATTACCAGATGAGCCAAGTAAAATACATTCTTATTCGGATTGCTATGTTGGTTGTGATACTTGATTACAAACCTGCAAGATGAGTATGTTAAGACTTCGCACATGAATTATCATAGCTATGGATTATGGGAAACGACATGAATAAGATGTAGTATAGTAAGGGATATGTGAATTCAAGATTTGAAAGTGAGGCAACGATTTGAGAATGGTACAAGTAAAACCCTAAAAGGGGGGCAGCGAGTAAAGAGAATACAAGTATAGAAATTGAAACGATAGACCCTAAGATGTGATAGATATAGACTCTGAAACAAAGAGTGAGAGTTACATAGAAATGAGTTTAATAACTAGTAAATAAACGAACTCGAATTGAGCAGGCATCTGAGACTGTACTGAAAATCATTCGTGAAGACCTTGAACCAAGTGACATGGAGAGTAGATAACTCAAAGGATATTGTAAAAGATAGCGACGCTATATTAGAATAGAGGCAAAGGCACTAACGGTAAAGTCGTTGTTAATGATAATGAGATTTATAAGCAACAATTAAGAAAGGGACCTAAGGTTTTCTATAGTAGAACATAAGATATGATCACCAAGGAAATAAAATAAAGGAAGGAAGAGAGCATGTCGAGATAAGTTACTACAGATAGACAAAAGAGTTTTGGTATGAATGACACAACCTTGTCGTGGCCGGATATGCAAAAACCACCGAACCTTCAAGGTCGGGCATGCTATGGATATGAATATGGACACGAATATGTATACGGATATGGATACATGTATATGTATAGATGTGTATGTACACGAACTACGCAAGAACGACTATGTAACTTACAAGTATTTATACGACACCAATGAAACCAAGTGGGTACTTAAAAAGAGGAGTAGGAGTTAAACAAGGATAGTGTAGTCATGATACTCCGGGTCAGTTGAAGGAAAATATATGGTAAGTTGAGTTGAAATGTTTAGTTGAGATTATCGTTAGGGATAAATAGGACAATTTCTTGGAATATGACATAAGTGCATGCTATACGCTTCCTACGGTAGCCCTGAGGTATGACAACTTACGAATGCAATAAGATCACTGAATGAAGGGGGAGGTTAGTCCCTGATACATTAGGCCTTATGAGATTGTGTGCAAAATAGTCAAAGTGGCTTATGAATTAGATTTACCTCCTGATTTGGAGTCAGTTCACCCAGTTTTCCATGTCTCGATGCTTCGTAAATATGTTGGAAATCCTACTAGGATCGTGCCAGTAAATGATGTTCAAGTGACAGAAACGTTGATTTATGAAGAGGTGCCCATTGCCACATTAGATAGGCAAGTACGGAGACTTCGAAATAAAGAAGTGGCCTCAGTTAAGGTCTTATGGCGAAATAACCACAGAGAAGAAATGACTTGGGAAGCAGAAGAGAGTATGAAATCCAAATATCTGCATTTATTTCAGCCCCCAGAAGAGATCCACGATGAAATACCAAGATTATGAGGTATGAATGTTTTCTTTTATGCATATGGGTCGTGTATGGCCAACTTATATTGTTATAGTGTTGTGGCCCTGTGAGGCAATTTTATTATGGGCTGTTGTGACAGGATTGTAATGCCATATTACAGGGGAACCTCTGGCGAAATTTTCATAGAATTCACGAGTGCTTAACATTCGAGGGTTCCAAAAGGGGGGAAGAATGTTACGCGTCGGAAAATTTTCCGTTCATCCACAGTGAATAGACTAACGAAGGTCACAACGTATACGATGTTTTGATGAGTAATGAATAACATTTGATGACCTTAATTAAGATTTCGAAGACATTCGTAGTAAGAGGAGAAAGTTTGCCAAGAGAGGGAAAGGTATGCGTTATGTATCGGAAAGGAGTTATGAGTAACAAATTAATGATGACTTAAAGATGTTTTGGAGAACAGTTATAACGTCCCTTGGATTGTTAACGAGGTGTTAAACAAGTGTCAAGAAGGTTCCATAAGTATTTGAGATCAAACGAAGTGACGAGAACAAAATCGGAGATGAGATGGATTATACGACCAATTATACGGTCCGTATAATGGTCCGCAAAATTGTCACGGTGAAGCCCCTCATTGGTGAGATTATACGGTCACTTATACAGACCGTATAAAGTTATACAGACCGTATAAAGTTATACGGCCCGTATAAAGTTATACGGCCCGTATAATGGTCACAGAGGCGAGATGTGGAAGAGGTAATTTCACGGTCACTTATACGGACCGTATAAAATTATACGGCCGGTATAAAGTACCGTATAATGAACACAGAAGAGAGAATTTGGCGGGGTGATTTCACGGTCACTTATACGGACCGTATAATGAACACAAAAGAGAGAATTTGACGGGGTGATTTCACAGTCACTTATACGGATCGTATAAATTTATACGGACCGTATAAGTGTCCCTATAATTATGTCGGGACAGATTGTAAGTTCTTAAATAAGAGACCCAAGTTCATTATTTTCATTCCCATTTCTCTTCCACGACACAAGAGTTCTCTAGAACCTTCCAAACACTTCATATACAAGAATCCAAGTGAAACTACAGATCCACTTCATCAAACCCACAAAATTAAGTGTAAGAAATACATTAAAGCTCATCCAAGTCAAGGAATATCAATGGAAGTGAACTACGATTTTGGTGCAAGAGAAGTATTTCAACTCAAGGCTTATTTCTACACTATCTAAGGTAATTTTTATGGAATTTACATGTTATTTAAGGTATTGAAAAGTTGAAACACTTTGATTGTAGAGGGAGATAGAAAATGGGTCATGAATGTGTGAATAGTGACATTTTGAGTAGTAATTTGGAGTGAATCATGAATATTGAGATGTGTTGATTATAAGTAAGTTGTAAATGACATTTAGAACATAGGGTAAGTATTATATGTGAGAAAACACAATTGGGAACCATGACCATGATATGGAGGAAGAAAAAACTGTCTAAAATAAACATAATGTCTGGGATGAAAATAGACATCTGAAATTAGAAAAGATCTTTGGTAACGAATAAGCTCACCCTCTGATTTTGGTAACGAATAACCTCAACTAGATGCGAGGTCTGGAAGACGTCTTTGGCTCAAAATCTGCACTTACAAAAGAAGTGCAGAAAGTGTAGGTCAGTACAACAACACCTACTGGTAGGTATCATAGGCCAACTAAGATTAGTATCAGGCATACATACATAAAATAAATGGAATAGACAGACAAGCAGAACAAACATGAAACCATAACAAGTATCCTCGAATAGTCCTAACTCAGAAATCAGTCACCAATCATCAACAAAGAACACCGCTAGACAAGCACAATGAAATGCAATAAATGATAAAATCTCCCATGTCTGTACACACATGCTAAATGGTAATGTTTTCCCCAAAATAGCCATGACCTGCATGGGACACATGGTGTCCATGTACCACTCATTTCGGAACGGACCTCGGACCACGAGCTCTTAACTAGGCTACATCGTCACCCTTTGTCAAATGTGTCTTAAGAGATGTATATGTCCCATCCTAATCATCATCAATAATTGCCTCTTAAACATCATCAATAATTGCCTCCTAATCACATCACAAGAATAATTCAAGAATACGTATCAAGTCAACACCAATGAAGTATAATCAAATATCACAAGTCACAATAAGACTCACAAATAATCAACTCAATGATAATATAATATGTAGCTATAACAATTCGTCTCTGAAAGGTATATATGAACACCTCCCTTTCAACAATATCAAGAATACAATTCAAGTTTATCAACCTCAACAATGGAGAATTATCATGACCCAACCCCGTAGGCCGTGACTAGTGCCCGAGTTGGGCACTCGTATACATATCTGTTAGACATAGTCAAACTGAAACTAAACATAATCTGGAAGCTTGCGAAAACATAACGTTATCTCAGAACACCACATACATATATCAAGGCAACCTGTCTCCTAAGGAGTCACAACCATCAAAAGATAACATAGTACACAAGCCGACAAGGCTGTCATAATGTATGGGAACGTCCCAACTATACATACGCAAGCCGACAAGGCTGCCACTACATACAACACCCCAAAATATGTATGTACGCAAGCCGACAAGGCTGCCACTACGAATGGGAAAGTCCCAAAATACGATTCATGCTAACACAACCGAACAACGTCTATATACAACCCACACATATGTCTACAGACCTCTAAGAGTATCAACAGTAACATATGACGGGACAGGGCCCCGCCGTACCCCTGGATAAACATATATATACATCAAAAGGATCTGTACCAAAATTCTAGACTCCGGAACAACGGAGCTCTCCAAACCAGCTGAGTAGAAGTCCTATGCTGAAGGGTCGCCAAACCGACTATCTGTACCTGCGGGCATGAAACGCAGCCCCACGAAGAAAGGGGGTCAGTACGAAATATTTACTGAGTATATAAAGCATGAGATACAGTAAAAAGGATCATAACTTAAATAGGGGGTACAAAAAACAAGTACAATGTCCAGAATACCAAAACACTTGCCCTTTTGAAACATAAATCATGCATGTCAATATCATATATCATACCCGGCCCATTATGGGACTCGGTGAACGTGGTCGCCACCCCGTCTTTGGCGCCAGAACACAGCATAACTCCATAAACACATCATAACGCTATAACACAGCATAACTCCATAAACACATCATAACGCCATAACACAGCATAACTCCATAAACACATCATAATGCCATAACACAGCATAACTGCATCATATATATATATATATATATATATATATATATATATATATATATATATATATATATATCATATGCCGGCCCTCTAGTGAGAGACTCGGTGAACAATGCAGTGAAACTGTGCACGATAACATACCCGGCCCGGGACTCGGTGAAGGACATATTGAGGCATGCACGAGCAGAGTGGTGAGCAACCATATGCAATTTAAAACATTATCACGACTCAAACAGAATAAGAAGAAGGTATTAACACCTGAGTATCAATAGCGACAATCATATCATATATCCCTCGAATGTCATCATAAATAATATCAACAGAGCCTTAGGAATCATAGACATATGTCAATATAGTAAGAAATAGCTTATAGAAGTCAAGGACATTAGTTATCATAGAGTTTCTAAGAATAGGAGCTTATATATATCGACTAAAATCCAACGTATAGAAAACTAAAGAGGGAAGCTCAATCATTTTAAGAGTTCTAACATCAAGAAGTGAATAAGAATCATGAATCACACTCGAAACTTATGAATAGAATTACCCCAAAGCTTATATCATTCGTTACTTAAATCTAAGACATGCCAGAAGAAAGATGGGACAGCTTTACATACCTGCTGAAGGTTATTCGTAATCTCGTTCGCTTCGTCGCCCCTTTAGCCTATATAATATACAAGTAACGCTATCGTTAGTAACTATACTTCCTAGCTCATAAATCTGTGACCAATCGCCTATAGAACTTATTCTTTAACTTATACTTTCTCGATTAAGGTTTTTCATTAGTTAAGGACTTAACGAAAATCGGGCAGCATTTCCCCTATATATTAACCTAGCCCGAATTTCCAATTATCCTCCTGTTATCACAGAAATACCAACAATGACAACAATATAAATATTCATATAGAATCCTTACAATTCAGCCCATAAACAACTCCAACAATCCAATAACCCTTTTTAATCCTTTTCAACCCACACTTTCGTATAACAACGATTTCATGCAATTTCTTACTTCCAATTTCATCCAATCCAATTTTAATCCTTCCATTACAACACCATTAATACAATTATACTACAAAAAAATAAAATCTTACCTTAATTTTCTCGGAGGAATTTTCTACACTTAAATTCTCCAATTTCACAATTTCTTCTTCCTCAATTCAATATCCAATGTTGGTATCACCTCCTTGAACTTGCAATTCACTTGAAACTTGATCACAACATGCAACAAAAAATATTTTTTCCTTCCATCCATGGCTGGCCGTGAGCAGCCATGGAAATGCCCCTATTTTTTTTGTTTCTAAGTTTCAATTTTTAGAAAATGAAATGAATTACTTGTTTATTTACTAATCAACCACACACACACACACACACACACATATATATATATATATATATATATATATATATATATATATATATATATATATATATATATATGTATGGTCCCCCTTCTAATGACACGTCCCCCCCCCCCCCCCTTCTAATGACTCATCAACTGATTTTCTTGAATTGTTATTATATATATTTTTTTAATTTTCAGGTGGGGCCCACAAATGGTAATTAAATTAATTAATTTTAATTAATCACTAATCCCTACTTAATAATCTAATCATAATTAATTAGTTCTTAATCTCCAATAATATTTCTACACTAAATAAAATTTATAACAATTTATGTTCTAATTAAAATTGAAAATTAAAAGTTCCTATTTCGTACCCGAAAATGATCCCGTCTTTAACTTGAGTCGATTCTCTTGCGAATAACTCGACGTATAAAAATACGGGGTATAACATCCTTCCCCCCTTTAGAACATTCGTCCTCGAATGTTAAACTGATCCTGAACTCCCAATACTTCCTCAAGTGTTCTTTTATTTAATTATGCCCTTTACATACCTCTTCTATTTGTCGATTCGCTATAATTCACTATAACGTATTCCATATCTCTACTTAGTCATTCCTGTAATATTTCCTCTTTCTGTTGCTTCTCGAGGTAATAATTCCACGTTATTGCCTTTACTCTCCTCTTTACTTCGTAGTCGGTTGTCGATTGTATTGCGAGCTCTTCCGCTGAGATGTTACTGTCTCTCTTGTCTGCGTAGTGTTCAGTTGTACTGTCACTGATTGAGTCGGACTTGTACTCATGGTGCACGTAGTCATAACTCGACTCCTTTTTCTCCTATAGTTACTCCCTTAAGATGATGTATCGTTCACTTCACTTTACTTCTAATCTTTAAGTAAGACCTTGTAACGTGTAGACATCCCTCATCGATTTATTAGACTTTACAATTCTTAGAGTATTTCATACCTCCGGTACTTGTAGACCCTTCACAAACTCTACGGATAAAACGAAATTTCCCAGTGTGTAATATTATTCTAGTTCGATAACCTTGCTTTGCTCTCCTGTTACAGTCCGTATTCTGGAATCTTCAGCATCATGTGTCACTTTCTGACTTTCTTTTAAAGGTTTTTAACTATCACTTGCTTTTAGTTCTTGATCTCGATCTTCAGGGTTGGCTATCAAATAGCGCTAGAGTTCCCTCATATTATAACTTCACTGTCATCCTGTAACTCGCTTGTTCTGGTTGTCTCGGTTAAATCATTTCGTAATTTCCCTTAACCTAACTGGCAATACTTTAGGCATATTATCTCGTGTCGTTTCTTTATTTTTGACTCAAACTCTTCAATTGCCCCTTTACTCAAATTTGCTCTTAGTTCTCCTATCACGCATCCTATTGCAATCTTTACAATAGTATGTGTTGGTGCTCAAATCAGCCCGGAAAATACCTTAGCGTTGCCTCGCTAGTCTTTATGCAAACCCTATATTCTTCTCTTATATCTTTCAATTGATATAACTAGTCCTTAACTATGGCTTTTGCCCTCAGTACTAATTTCATCTCGGTACTTGGGTTCAAACCATCTTACACCTTTCCCAATGTATCCAAAATATCGTAACCACGTTGTTATTACTAAATCCTTACTCTTCTTATCAAGTACTCACTTGGTCTCATTTTTAGCATAGAAATATTCGTAGATTGCATAACTATTCTTGTACAACTTGTATAGAGTATATCCAATCTTGGTCATAGTTTTCCCCTCTCCTGGTTCATTCTGTTTTGCATATCTTATTTGTACTAAAACTCACTTGCGGTCTATCTTGTCATGCTCCTTCCCCTTTCTTTATTCACCATTTCATTTTATCATATCCTACTATAGGAGATTTCCTGTCCTTCCTCCTTTGCTACTTATAAGTTACAATATCATTAGCAAGCAACCCCATTGCCAACGCCTTAACCTCTAATCCAGTATAGTGTTGCTATCCTTTATAATATCTCTTAAGCTACTCATTACCATTTTCTTGCGGTATTCTTCCTTTTTATAAGCATTCACTTTCTAATGTCATATTATACAGAATCTTTACAAATGATCCTTAGTCTTGTCTCAAATACCATCCTGTCTTTTATCCATCCATTGTTGGCTATCAGAGCTTATTAACTTGTTTCAGCAAGGGATCTCAATTGAAATTTAAGCATCTATATCAAATATATTTCAGTGTTAATTGTTTCCATTTATACTTACTTTGCTTTCACCCGCTTCCCCCCTTTGGGGTTGTACTTATACCATATCCATGTCTTTTCTTTATCATTTATAACTTTGATCCCCCACGTACGAAACCTTAACCAAATCACGAAGCGATGAGAACTTTCGAGATATAGTACAAAATCTTATCTGATGGGTGGTACTCGAGTAATATAACTAATGTAACGATTTAGCCAAAGCCACATTCCATTTATTCCGATTAGTAATTAGCTAGTGCTTATAGTCGTTTCAAATTCTCAATTAAGTAGTACTTATATTCTGATGATAACTATCCCAAGCTTTCCTATAACAGTATCTTTATCCCAACGGATATCATCTGTTTCTTCTAATAAATCCACAATACATCAGTTGTTTCGCAAATCCACAATCCCTGTCCTTTAAGGATTTCACTATTTCCGAGGTGAAGTCACATACACGCAGTACTCCTTTATGCCTTATGCTCTTTCAACCTTGTTGTATACCAACGCTAACTTCTAACTTACTCAAAATCATATCAAAATCGTTTTAATAGTTTGTAGCTATATATTTCCCTTTTATCCTATACTCATACTCAATTAATTACGTCTGTCTTGAGTGCTTCCTTTAGTATTCCTTTCATTTCTCCAGTCTATGTCCATCTTTTATTTTGTGCACGAGGAATCTCATGCTACTCCCGTATCCTTCGGAAAACACTACTTCTACATAACCCCTTTCTCATTTTCAAAGTATATTCTGTTCATCCCTATTTGTTCTTATCATACCAGTCATTTCTGGAATTCATTCTGCCCCGTTGCTCATCTTCCTTTAGTTCGGTCTTTCACAATTCTGTCGCTTATATTACTCATTTTCTCAGCTATACGTGTCATAACACATTGCTACACTGTAATCCCACTCGCTTTCTTCTTATCTTCTTCTTTCAATTAACCCTTTCTCTTCCTGTGCTCGCTTTCACTTTCGTTACCACTTGATCTCTATTCTGAACTTCCCTATAAGACTTTGTAAGTTTACTTTTTTTGTTCTATATTTGCTTTTCCGTTTCACACTGATCACATCATATCCTTTAGTTACTTCCTTGCTAGGCTTTACTCATTACTATAACAATCCTTATGGTATTCACATTACATCTTGTTCGTAATCCATCCTATAATGTAACACTTCCTTACCTTATTCACGATTCTTACTATGTTTTAATTGCACTCTGTGGAGTAGGCGTATTTAACCCTGCACCCTTTCTGATCAATCTTATCCTTAATATCTCACAAGCTGTCTTATCAATACCTTCATAATTTGTCATAATTCTTCCTCTTCCATACTTTTATCTCAATCATACTATCACTCCTTTTAACTGTAAAATTTGTCATAATTTATCCCTACTTATCAGTTCACTCGATACCTCTATAAAATGTTTTGTTAAGATTTGCTACCTTTTTCTAAATCATCCCTTAGTATCACAAGCCCTTCCGAATTATTCTAGCATTTCATCAACAACATATGAAACACATGATCCTAGACAGCCCACAAGTTTGAGTTTTCCTTCCACAAATTCAATCTCCAATTAGTTTATTAATAACTAATAAAATGTCACCGTGAGGACTTCTCCAACCACCATCAGAAGAAAAACTAGAATCCGACAAGCACTACAGGACTTCTAGTGCTTGATTCACATGGTTTACCTCCAGATTTATTCTTGAGTCGTGAACAAATCATTTATTTCATAAACTACTTGCTGTATGCTTTGTATTCTTCAAATAAAAGTGAAACTTAATTGCTGGACGTTTTTTCTCTTCAACATGAGCTTTTCTAAGGTAAAAATGAATTCCAAACTTTGCTGCTCATATATGCTTCTTCGAAATAAAATTTCCCAAGTAAGAATGGTGCCTCTTACAGATGACATGGAGGGTATCTCTTAAAGCTTTAATCCAACATAATAAATTTACCCTATCTGTCACGACCCAACCCCGTAGGCCGTGACTAGTGCCCGATCTGGGCACCCGAACCCATCTATCAAATATTATCTCAAATTCTATCAACTCATTCTAGTATATGGCGGAAGCCGAGAAGGCTTTATTTCAAATTTAGGTAATTTCCAGAAAAATTTCGGCAGAGTTTCCTTTGTTTTACGGACTATCCAATATACCCTGCACGCAGAAAATACCAACAAAAGCCACACAGGGCTAACCAAGCAATATATAAACATATGCGGACCGGCCGCCTCGGCGTTTAGGATCGCCCAAACAACATATGCGGACCGGCCGTCTCGGCGTATGGGATCGCCCAAACGACATGTACATACATCCATACAGAAAGACTCTAACCCACAAACATGTCCACAGACCTCTAAACAGACCGACAGAATCATATGACAGGACAGGGCCCTGCCGTACCCATAAACGAATATATACAAATGCACTAATAAAAATATATATACCAAAAGTATAAGCTCCGGAAAGAGAGGAGCACTCCGAATAGCAGAAAGGGTGTCCTAAACAGGTGGATCATCAGGCTGTGCGTCCGTACATGCGGGCATGAAACGCAGCCCCCGGAGAAGGGGGTCAGTACGAAATATGTACCGAGTATGCAAAGCAGAAGGTACAGAAATAATTCTGAACAATAATCGAATCAGATATATAGAAAATAATACATAAAAAAAATATCAAAATGTTTATTTCCAAAGTATAAATTATGCACAGGGCATATGAAAATGTGGTCGCCCGCCTGTCGGTGGCGCCACAACACAGCATAACACCAGAAAGTTTCAAATCTCCGAATCCCCGTCACACATCACAACACAGCATAACGCCAAACACAGCATAATGCCAAACATAAGTGGAACCCGGCCCTCGAGCGAGGAGCACGGTGAACCATAATCACAGCATAACACCGGAATGTATCACAAAGCGCACGACAACAAAACCGGCCCGGGAACCGGCGAACGATATCATAGGGCACGAGCGGAGTAGTGAGGAATCCTATGCATAAAATCATCATCATAAATCCAAAAGATAAGTAAAATAGTCATATTTGAAATCGGAACAATAATTACAACATTTTGTTTTTCCAAAGTTACCGAAATTACCTAAAGGAAGTCGCGGGACCCACGGACGAGTATAGGCCCGAAATGAGCCCGCCTATGAAAAACATACTCATTTTATATCATACAAACTCCTACGAAAATTTCAAAGCAATCCGAGCTTTTCTGAGGAAATTATGAGCATTTGAAGTTTTGGAATCGCTAAAGAATGAACTTTAAAACAAAAATCAGCTTTCATGTAATCTTTACAAGTTGTGGATTCCAAGAAAATAAGGATCAATGTTTTGCCATGACAAGGCAAGGATGCCAAAGAACAAATGCGATTCATAAACATGCTCGGATTGTGAGAATAGAGTTTCCTCGAGGCTTATATCATAGCCTATTTTAACTAAGGCATGCCGAAGAAGGAAGATTACTTTACATACCTCAAACGCTCTCCAATACGATCCAAACTCAAGCTAAATCCAACCTATGATTCGGGCTGCCCACGATCTATAAACAAGCCATAAAATGCCAAACATTAGCTAAAGACTTTTTGGGCATTAAATTCCAATTTCGCCCTTAATTCTACAGAAATTTGGGCAGCATTTCCCCTGTAAATAGGCTACCCCGAGAATTTAACTCGGCCGTATCAATCAACAACAACAACAACAACCAACCTAACAACATTAATAATCAATCCGAAAGGTAATACAACAATAATAGCTCTCTTTTCCATCATTCATCAACTTTCATAAATTCAATTCGACGACCTACCTTCAAGCCAAAATCGACGCTTATACGCTCACATACTAACCCGAACCCATACCAAAAACATTTCAAGACATTCTAAGCAATTTATACAATTTTTCCAACAATCCATAAATTTTCCCAAGCTACCCGAAACAGCCCCCCTAACTTTTTCTTCATTTCCAAATCATGGTTCGTATCTACAATTTACATTCTAACAATGCTATTTTCATCAATACACAATTTACATTAAATGTACAACAACTTCCAAATCAGTCCGCAATATTTACAACATCAATTTGAGTCAATAAACTTTCATTTCCAACATAGAATTCATGGCGACGACGGCTAAACAATAAGCGATACTAATTCAATTCTTGGCACATAAGGTGACCCATTTTCGGCTAACACTACACATATACATATATGGATGATTCTCAATTGTTCTTCACCTTACAATGATCATAATCAACTAACTAGGCATTAATTCATAATTTCAATCACAACACAACAACACCCATTTACACGGCTCAAGCTCCACATACACAACTCACCTCCAACATTTCATATTTCATGATTTTCCTCCATTATAACATACTACAACATGGATATAACCTTCATAACGCAAAAACAAAATCAAATCTTACCTTTTCTTCTTCAACTTTACAATAGCCTAGGGTTTGCAATTGGATACAATGAATGGTTAGATGACCCAAACAACTCTTCCACGCTACTTAGGGACTTCAATATAGTGGGTTAACACCAAAAAATTAATTTTTGAAGGAAAAGAAATGGGGGTTGGTTTTCTTGCTCCTAGCCGTGAGCTCCCCCTTGGTTCTTCCACTTTTGTTTTGTTTTTTTGTTTTTTTGCTAAGTATAGAATGGTGAGGAGATGACTTAAGGTCATCTTTTTAAGTCCCCATAATATCTCTTATTGTTTGTGGCCCACACAATGTGGTGGACCAATTAAAATTGAACACCATTTGTGTGGGCCAACCATGGAAATTGTGGATAATTTTTTTATCTTCCAATTTTTATCACTTTTGGTCCCAAATTTTCCTAATTGTTCCATACCAGTAAATTCATGCACCACATATATCTCAAAATAAAATCTAAGGTCAAGAATCCCGACTTTGTATCCCGAAATAATGTTTTTGTCCTTAACTTATCATAATTAAATCCGAATTATTCCACTGTACAAAAATACGGGTTCTAACATCCTCCCCCTCTTTAGAACATTCGTCCTCGAATGTCAGATTAACCTTACCGGTCATACAACAATTTGGGGGAGTTTCCTTACTAACTATCACAACAATACAATCATTGATAAACGATTCATTTATCAAACAACATAGTCAAATAGAGAATTGGATTACCTGTAGGCTCTGAAAATAAATGAGGATACTTCTTCTTCATATGCTCCTCAGCTTCCCAGGTCATTTCCTCTAGGTTATTGTTCCGCCACAGCACTTTAACAGAAGCCATATCTTTGTTCCGCAACCTTTTTACCTGGCGATCCAATATGGCTATAGGCTGCTCCTCATAAGATAGCTCCTCTGTGACCTGAATGTCATCTACAGGAAAGACTCTGGAAGGGTCACCAATACACTTACGAAGCATAGAAACATGAAATACCGGGTGTACCGCTCCCAAGTCAGCTGGCAAATCCAATTCGTAGGCCACCTTGCCTATTTTGCGAATAATCAGATAGGGCCCAATATATCTCGGACTGAGCTTTCCTTTCTTGCTAAATCGCATAACACCTTTCATCGGTGACACTTTCAGGAACACCCAATCGCCAATCTGAAACTCTAACGGTCGACGTCGCTTATCGGCATAAGATTTTTGTCGGCTCTGGGCTGCCAATAATCTTTCTCGAATAAGTTTCACTTTATCCACGGCCTGCTGGACCACATCTGGGCCAATCAACTCAGTCTCCCCAACATCAAACCAACCGATCGGTGATCTACACTTCCTGCCATACAAAGCCTCATATGGTGCCATCTGAATACTGGAGTGGTAGCTGTTATTATACGAAAACTCAACAAGCGGTAAATGGTCGTCCCAGCTACCCCTGAAATCAATAACACAGGCACGCAACATATCTTCCAATGTCTGAATAGTGCACTCGGCCTGTCCGTCGGACTGGGGATGGAAGGCTGTACTCAGGCTCACCTGGGTCCCCAATCTCTCCTAAAACGATCTCCAGAACTTAGCTTTAAACTGGGCACCTCTATCAGAAATAACAGACACAGGAACTCCATGAAGTCGTACAATCTCCCTGACATAAAGCCTGGCAGAATCCTCAGCTGAATAGGTGGTCCGAACCGGAAGAAAATGGGCTGATTTCGTCAGCCGATCAACAATAACCCAAATAGAATCATACCTCCGTGGAGTGCGAGGTAGACCTGTAATAAAGTCCATATTAATGATCTCCCACTTCCACGTCGGTATCTCCATCTCCTGCAATAGCCCACTGGGCTTCTGGTGCTCAATCTTAACCTGCTGGAAATTTGGACACTGAGCAACGAACTCTGCTATATCTCTTTTCATACCGTCCCACCAATATAGGCATCTGATATCATGGTACATCTTCGTCGACCCTGGGTGAACAGAATATCGGGAGTAATGTGCCTCGCCCATAACCTGTCGCCGCAACCCTGCAACGTCAGGTACACACAATCTGCCTATGTGAAATAACACTCCATCAGGTGAAATCTCAAACGGAGTCTTCTCCTGTGCCAGAGTTGCGTCTCTGTACTGTGCCAGAACAGGATCCTCATACTGATGCCGCTTAATATCTTCTGTAATAGAGGACTCAGCCATACCTCGAACAGAAACTCCAACATCTCCAGAATCAGCCAAGCGAACTCCAAGACTAGCCAACTGATGAATATCGCGAACCATTTCTTTACTCTCTGATGGCACATCTGCTAGGCTGCCCATAGACTTGCGGCTGAGTGCATCCGCCACAACATTAGCTTTCCCAGGATGGTAGAGAATGTCAACATCATAATCTTTCAGCAACTCTAACCACCTCCGCTGTCGCAAGTTCAGCTCCTTTTGCCTAAAGATGTACTGAAGGCTCTTATGATCTGTATAAATGTCAACGTGAACCCCATATAAATAATATCTCCACATCTTCAAAGCATGAATGGCCGCGTCCAGCTCCAAATCGTGAGTAGGATAATTCTTTTCATGTTTTCTGAGCTGCCGGGAAGCATAAGCTATCACCCTGCCGTGCTGCATCAACACACATCCCAAACCAATACCAGAGGCATCACAATAAATCACATACCCATCTGGACCCTCCGGAAGAGTCAGGACTGGAGCCGTAGTCAACTTCTCTTTCAGCAACTGGAAGCTACGCTCGCAAGCATCTGACAACTGAAACTTAGCTCCCTTCTGAGTCAGCCTTGTCAAAGGCGCTGAAATGGAAGCAAACTTCTCCACGAATCTCCGATAATAACCAGCCAATCCCAGAAAGCTACGCACCTCTGTCGGCGTCGTAGGTCTAGGCCAATTCTTTACGGCCTCGATCTTCTGGGTATCCACCCGGACGCCATCAGCCCCAATAATATGTCCCAGAAATGCCACTGAAGATAACCAGAATTCACACTTAGAAAATTTAGCATATAATTCCTGGTGCCGAAGTGTGCCAAGTACCGTCCTCAAATGGTCCGCATGCTCTGCCTCTGACCGAGAATAAACCAGAATATCATCGATAAATACGATCACAAACATATCCAAGAACGGTCTGAATACCCGATTCATCAGGTCCATAAATACTGTTGGGGCATTTGTCAGCCCAAAAGACATAACTCTGAACTCATAGTGCCCATATCGGGTCCTGAATGCTGTCTTGGGAATATCAGCCTCTCGTACCCGTACCTGATGGTAACCCGATCGCAGGTCTATCTTCGAGAAGTACCTGGCACCCTGCAGCTGATCAAACAAATCATCAATCCTGGGGAGGGGATATTTATTCTTGATGGTTACCTTATTCAACTGCCGATAATCAATGCACATCCGCAGCGAGCCGTCTTTCTTCCTCACAAATAATACCGAAGCTCCCCAGGGTGACGCACTAGGCCGAATGAAACCCTTCTCCAATAAATCTCTCAGCTGCTCTTTCAATTCTTTCAATTCTGCAAGTGCCATTCTGTACGGAGGAATAAAGATAGGCTGAGTGTCTGACAACAGATCAATAGCAAACTCTATCTCCCGTTCGGGAGGAAGACCCGGAAGCTCATCTAGGAATACATCTACAAATTCATTAACCACTGGGACTGACTGAAGAGTCGGTGCCTCTGCCTCTAAATCATGAACACAGACCAGATGATAAATATACCCCTTTCTGATCATTTTCTCAGCCTTGAGGTATGAAATAAACTTACCCCTCGGCGATACTGTATTACCTGCCCACTCTATAACTGGCTCCCCTGGGAATTGGGATCGGACTATCTTTTTTTGACAATCAACATTAGCATAGCAAGAAGCTAGCCAATCCATACCCATAATCATGTCAAACTCGATCATATCTAACTCTACCAAATCCGCCTTAGTGCAGCGGCCACAGATAATCACAGAACAATCTCTATAAATCTGACTGGCTATAACAGAATCCCCTACTGGTGTAGCTACCTCAAAAGGCTCTATCGGTTCGGATTCTATCCCAATTTTATCAGCAACGAGTGGAGATATAAATGATAATGTAGAACCAGGATCAATCAATGCATACACATCACGAGAGAAAACCAGTAATATACCTGTGACGACATTAGGCGAAGCCTCTTGGTCCTGTCTGCTGGCTAAGGCATAAATGCGGTTCGAAGGACCGCTAGAACCCGAAGCTCCGCCACGACCCCTGCCGCGGCCTGCTGGTGCTGGAGTACCTCGCCCCGCAGGGCGCATCGCCACCGAGGCTGAAGATGAACCACCGGCTGACCCGGTAGACTGAGCTGAACTGCCTGTACCACCTCTAGCCGGACAGTCTCTCATCTGATGGCCCTGACTGTAACACTATCGGTATCGACTTTCAAGACATATTATGAACCTATATCTCATTCTCTCTTTTCTATTTCTGGGAAACTTTGGGCAGAGTTTCCTCTGTACTTCTTACTATCCCAAAACCTGCACGCAGGAAATACCAACAATGCCTCACAGGGCCAACATAAATACGTATATATCATATCATGTCATAGCCACAGAGGGCTCCCAATTTCAAGTAAAAAGTATAAAGGTGTCGAAACTTACCTCACATATCGCACCTCGAGATGTACCTGATCCTTTAACGATCCGTCCTGTTATACCTTCCTATCTACCTTCTCTTTCATTCTTCAGCTTTACATTTCAATCATATTTCAATATTCTTACCTTATCCAACATGCCTCTTTCGCACCATTGCTTACCTGTGTATGGTGTAGCTTCCAATATCATCAGTCACTTTCTTCTGTCGATGCCGTTCTTCAGCTAAAATCAAGGGTTAGTAAAAGGAATTTTATTTCCTATGGCTGGGCTCTATCGTACGATCTTACATATGAAAGAAAGGTAACATTCTAAATGTCCTGTAGCTTCCTGTTAATAGATGTGGTGCACAACACACCGATAAACAAGACTCTACTAGACACGGTCTGTAGACACTCCGAGGATGAACTGCTCTGATACCACTTTTGTCACGACCCAACCCCGTAGGCCGTGACTAGTGCCCGAGTTGGGCACTCGTATACATATCTGTTAGACATAGTCAAACTGAAACTCAACATAATCTGGAAGCTTGCGAAAACATAACGTTATCTCAGAACATCACATACATATATCAAGGCAACCTGTCTCCTAAGGAGTCACAACCATCAAAGGATAACATAGTACACAAGCCGACAAGGCTGTCATAACGTATGGGAACGTCCCAACTATACATACGCAAGCCGACAGGGCTGCCACTACATACAACACCCCAAAATATGTATGTACGCAAGCCGACAAGGCTGCCACTACGAATGCGAACGTCCCAAAATACAAGTCATGATAACACAACCGAACAACGTCTATATACAACCCACACATATGTCTACAGACCTCTAAGAGTATCAACAGTAACATATGACGGAACAGGGCCCCGCCGTACCCCTGGATAAACATATATATACATCAAAAGGATCTGTACCAAAAGTCTAGACTCTGGAACAACGGAGCTCTCCAAACCAGCTGAGTAGAAGTCCTATGCTGAAGGGTCGCCAAACCGACTATCTGTACCTGCGGGCATGAAACGCAGCCCCCCGAAGAAAAGGGGTCAGCACGAAATATGTACTGAGTATATAAAGCATGAAATACAGTAAAAAGGATCATAACTGAAATATGGGGTACGGAAAACAAGTACAATTTCCAGAATACCAAAACACTTGCCCTTTTGAAACATAAATCATGCATGTCAATATCATATATCATACCCGGCCCATTATGGGACTCGGTGAACATGGTCGCCACCCCGTCTTTGGCGCCATAACACAGCATAACTCCATAAACACATCATAACGCCATAACGCAGCATAACTCCATAAACACATCATAACGCCATAACACAGCATAACTCCATCATATATATATATATATATATATATATATATATATATATATATATATATATATATATATCATATTCCGGCCCTCTAGTGAGGGATTCGGTGAACAACGCACTGAAACTGTGCACGATAAAATACACGGCCCGGGACTCGGTGAAGGACATATTGAGGCATGCACGAGCAGAGTTATGAGCAACCATATGCAATTTAAAACATTATCAAGACTCAAACATAATAAGAAGAAGGGATTAACACCTGAGTATCAATAGCGACAATCATATCAAATATCCCTCGAATGTCATCATAAATAATATCAACAGAGCTTAGGAATCATAGACATATGTCAATATAGTATGAAATAGCTTATAGAAGTCAAGGAAATTAGTTATCGTAGAGTTTCTAAGAATAGGAGCTTATATATATCGACTACTATCCAACGTATAGAAAACTGAAGAGGGAAGCTCAATCATTTTAAGAGTTCTAACATCTAGAAGTGAATAAGAATCATGAATCACTCTCGAAACTTATGAATAGAATTACCCCAAAGCTCATATCATTCGTCACTTAAATCTAAGACATGCGACAGCTTTACATACCTGCTGAAGGTTATTCGTAATCTCGTTCGCTTCGTCGCCCCTTTAGCCTATTTAATATACAAGTAACGCTATCGTTAGTAACTATACTTCCTAGCTCATAAATCTGTGACCAATCGCCTATAAAACTTATGCTTTAACTTATACTTTCTCGATTAGGGTTTTTCATTAGTTAAGGACTTAACGGAAATCGTGCAGCATTTCTGTCACGACCCAACCCCGTGGGCCGCGACCAGTGCCCGAGCTGGGCACCTATACGTACCTGATACCCCAAATTAGCATATTAACAGAATAATAATATAATAATAATATTAGTGGTCGCTACAGAATTTAGCAGAAAAGCAGACTTGGCACACATAGGCTGATAAGGCCATCACAGAACAGAATATCCCAAACATATGTACAGAACCCACACAGATGTATCCATAGACTTCTACAGAACATATCATAATCATAAGATGGGACAGGGCCCCGTCATACCCTGAACAAAGTACATATCCAGATAGCAGTGACAGACTGTACCAAAAGATGGGCTCTGTAGAAGTGAGCGCCCCAAATAGCAGAAATAGGATCCTAAACGTGTGGATCAGCGAACCTGTCGTCAGTACCTGCGCGGCATGAAAACGCAGCCCCCGAAGAAAGGGGGTCAGTACGAAATATGTACTGAATATGTAAAGCGGAATCACAGAAGTCAAATCATAATGGTTACAGAAAATGAGTACAGAATCCAGAGTGTCAAATGCATATTTCCAAAACAGATAGAATGCGTACAGAAACATATGTCATATCATATCATATCCGGTCCCTGACACGGGACTCGGCAGACAGAATGTGGCCACCCTCCCGACGCTGGTGCCACTATACAGAGGAATCAGAAAAAGGGGCGTGGCCCCGTATCATATAATGTCATATCAAAATGGCCATACAGATCAGATCAGAATTGGCGGACATGGCACATCATACTCCACAGACCCATGTACGCGTATACCTGCCCCCTCACATCGGGACGCGGCGAACAATGCAGAGAATTACGCTTGACAACATATCCTGGCCCGGGCTGAGTGTGGGAAACATTGGGACATCCACGAATGGAGTAGTGAGAGACTAATGCAATTTAAAAATATAATAAATGTTTTCAAAGACTCGATGAAGCGTATCAAAGACAAACAAATCCAATGGGGTCGGACGGAATCATAATAAATGTATTTCGGATATCATAATAAATTACAGAAGTATAACTTTCCCGAAGTCATTCCGAGTGTCAAAATAATTTATAATATTTAACAGAATATTTAAAATAATATTCGTTAAGCGATTAGTAGGGTAATTAAAACATTTCTTTCAAAAATCGCTTAAAAAGGAAGCTTTAACACATTAGGGGCAAAACCGTAAATAGCGGGCCCGCCTTGGGACAAACAAGGCGGCGGGCTCAAATTGTGCCCTCTAAGCATATAGTATCACCTAAAAAGGTTATACAAACATTCTATGACTTTCTGAATAATTTAGAGCAAAATTGCATAATTTCAGAAAAAAGCGTATCAAAATGGTTCAATTCTACTGAAGGAAAAACTGAAATTTTGTCTTGCGGATTCCGAGGGCCAAGAGGTCCTTCGAGGCCCGGATCCGACCCTAATACACTAAGGGCATGCCAAGGGAAGAATTGGGTTTGCTTTACATACCTTTCGCGCTCCTTAAGCCTTTCCAAACTCACTTCCCGTTTCGTCGAAAAACTGCAATTGGTCAAGTTTACCAATTGTGAATTATTAATGCCATTATTTCAACTTTAAGCATATTTGGCTACCGAAATTTCGGCAGCACTTCCCCTATACATATGACACCCCGAGAATTCAACTCGGCTATAAATCATTAACAACAACCCAAACGACAACAACAATATCAACAATGAACATTAAAAACACAAATATCCTTCAACTAGTCATTTTTCTCACAAGTTGACATAATCTTCAATTCAACCCAACTTTCAACTAAGATCAATAATTTCATATTCAACAACCATCATGATCATCACCATATAGTTCTAGAAACATTTCATATCGTTTTCCTTAAGATATACACTCGATATACATGATATACAATCTTCCGCCAAAATCATAACTTATGCAAAACATCAAATCTTTGGCATACAACTTCATAACAAGTTTCCAACTTCCAAATTCATCAATGGTCATCACAACTAACAACCAAACAACTTCATTTCCTTAATGTCGGAAAAACCATACTAAAACGACATAAGTTTCTACATTCCAATTCAATACAAACTTATATCATTCTAACTTCATTTACATATCAAGCATTACAACAACACTCCAATACTCTAAACAAACTTAATCCATTTCATTCCCAAGTCAAATATACCACACGGCCATATGCTATTTTTCTCCATTCAATCAAATTTATTCCACTTTCATTCTCAACATAAATTCCATCACATTCACAACTAGAATACAACATGAATTCTATACATTTTTGGCTATACAATATACAAATACACATGGTTACACATATATACCACACACCCACTTTGCAAACTTCCATTTCTCCATACAATCAACACATTTCTATATACTACAACCCAAACAAAACTCCATAACACAAGAATAAAGGATAAATTCTTACCTTTTCCTCTAGTCTTCTTTACTTGAATTTGTGATCACTTTGGTGAACCAAGGCCTCCTTTCTCCAAACCAACTACACCAAGTTGAAGAGGGAACTCAACTTAGTAAGGAAACCACAAACTACAAATTTTTAACACAAGATTTTTGGTGGTGAATTTTCCACACCAAACCCGAAATGCCTTCTTTTTTTTGCTCTTGTTTTGCTCTTCTTTCTCTTCTAAGTCTCTTGAACCTTCTAAGGGATAGTGATCCCTTTATAATTAATTAGCACATGGAAATATTCATTAAAGCCATGGGTTGGGCCTCACTTGGCCGGCCACCCCTTAAACATTGGGCCTAAATTTTTATTTTATTTTTTTTGGGCCAACTCGGTTGGTCCCGAGTTGGGCCTAGCCCACTGACCTTTCGACCTTAAAACGTTCATAACTCCTTGTACCGACGTCACCTGGGAACCCACGACCTATGGATGGAAAGCTAATTCAATTATCTACAACTTCTATTTCAAGGTAATTTCGAAATTCCAAACTTATAATACAGTTTTTTCCCCCCAAAGTCAGGTCACCCGAAAACGTTTTCTTAAAAATATTCGTTTGGAGGGTTTCCACTTTGATTTGGTCCAAGGGTACTTCATGAGTTGTGTTTAACTTTACATATGTGATTCATATGACTTTTCAGATGTTCCAAAAAAAAATCTCGGTGTGTGGGCCCCACCCCAGCAGATACTCCGAGGTTCAAAAATACGGGATATAACAATTTCCCCTATATATTCACCTAGCCCGAATTTCCAATTATCCTCCTGGTATCACAGAAATACCAACAATATAAATATTCAAATAGAATCCTTACAATTCAGCCCATAAACAACTCTAACAATCCAATAACCCTTTTTAATCCTTTTCAACCCACACTTTCGTATAACAACGATTTCATGCAATTTCATCCAATCCAATTTTAATCCTTCCATTACAACACCATTAATACAATTATACTACAAAAAAATAAAATCTTACCTTAAGTTTCTCGGAGGAATTTTCTACACTTAAATTCTCCAATTTCACAATTTCTTCTTCCTCAATTCAATATCCAATGTTCCTATCACCTCCTTGAACTTTCAATTCACTTGGAACTTGATCACAACATGCAACAAAAAATATTTTTTCCTTCCATCCATGGCTGGCCGTGAGCAGCCATGGAAATGCCCCTATTTATTTTTCTTTCTAAGTTTCAATTTTTAGAAAATGAAATGAAATACTTGTTGATTTACTAATCAACCACACACACATATATATATATATATGGTCCCCCTTCGAATGACACGTCCCCCCCCCCTTCTAATGACTCATCAACTGATTTTCTTGAATTGTTATTGTATATATTTTTTAAAATTTTCGGGTGGGGCCCACAAATGGTAATTAAATTAATTAATTTTAATTAGTCACTAATCCCTACTTAATAATCTAATCATAATTAATTAGTTCCTAATCTCCAATAATATTTCTACACTAAATAAAATTTATAACAATTTATGTTCTAATTAAAATTGAAAATTAAAAGTTCCTATTTCGTACCCGAAAATGATCCCGTCTTTAACTTGAGTCGATTCTCTTGCGAATAACCCGACGTATAAAAATACGGGGTATAACAAGAATCACTTCACACAATTTAATCATACAACTAACAACGATCACCCAAACTCCATGTCCAAAGACCTGGACATGCTTTCTCCCAAAAATTCTACGACATATACAATCAACTAATAAAAGTATAACTCAAGTAAACCATAACCCAACTCAAAGAAGATTTGAGCAATGGAATCACTTCGCAATAGCCTTTCCCTTTCGCAGTGCCTGTTTAAAGTCTAGAAATCATAATGCTAAGTAAGTAAATGAGCATTAACTTAATAATAACAATTTGGGGAAGACAACCCCTCCACTTCTATCCTTAATCGATGGTTCACTTTCCTTGGGAACATATTTATCCTAATTCTAGTCTCAACAATCATATTAACTCCGTTTATGGGTTCTAAAATCAATTCAACATTACAAATCTGATTTTACCCAGAGTTCTCACTTTTATTTGAACCCTATGTCTCAAGAAGCAATTTCCATCATTGAATAACCAGTTCTCATCCTAGGATGTGATAATCTCCACTCTTAGATGATTAAACAACATTACACAACAATAAACAGTAACCCATTAGTATTCGAGGGTTTTCTTGGTGTTCGTGTTCTACCCTTCAATTCTCGTCAAGAGTCTTTTGATTGAAACAAGAATCCCATATAAACATTAAGCAAAGAGAGTTAGTGATTAAGGCTTACCTTTGATGGAGAAAAGTGTCCTAGCCTTAGAAATTCGCCTCTATGCTCTTGGGAACTGTTTTGGGGATTATGAGAAGTGTGGGCACGAAATAACTACTTAAAGTCGTCATTAGACTTAAAGTGATATTTATTGCAATGACCCAATTCTCGCTGCAACGGACCAGTTGCAGCAAACGGTTCCTTCGCCGCAACGAACCCTGGGCTTTTTCCACCCTTTGTTGCAGCGAACCAGACCTTCGCTGTAATGATCTCACTGGAATGAAGAATATTTTATGAAATGAGGCGTTATGAACCAGTGAGCTCGGAAATTCCAACATTTTTATTCTTAGTCTCTCAAAATCATTCCAAGGCCCTATGAACACCAGCCAACAACAAACCAAGTCTAAAACATATCATAGAGTCACTTACAAGTCACAAAACACAACATACAATACAACCAAATTATTTAGGTCCGCTCATTTCTAGCCTCGGGAAAGAACTAGCAGGATAGAATGGTCAAAGCACGCATAACAACCAAGCGGGTCATTTCATCAGATACTAATTGAACAACCGTTCATCCCCAAACGGACAAAAGGGAAGGAAATAAGGGGAAAGGTACCTGACTCAGCAAAATATGGATACTTATTGCGCATATCAGATTCGGTCGCCCAAGTGGTTTCCTCAACAGGACTATTCTTCCACTGGACCTTAACTGACGCGATTTCTTTCGACCTCAACTTACGTACCTCCCTATCTAATATAGAAATAAGCTCTTCCTCATAGGACAAATTCTCGTCTAACAAAATTGAATCCCAACGAATGATATAGGACCCATCACCATGATACTTTTTCAACATAGAGACATGAAACATCGGATGAACATGAGACAAACCTGGGGGTAAAGCTAACTCATACGCTACCTACCCCACACGATTGAGAATCTCAAATGGGACAATAAATCTAGGACTAAGCTTACCTTTCTTCCCAAATCTCATCACACCCTTCATGGGTGTGACTTTCAACATAACTCGTTCCCTAATCATAAATTCAAGATCCCAGACCTTTCGATCCGCATACTCTTTCTGCCTACTTTGAGCTGCTAAGTGCTTTTCTTGAATCACCTTGAATTTATCTAGAGACTCTCTCAACAAATCAGTACCCCAAGGTCTCACCTCAAGCGCATCAAACCGCCTAATAGGTGATCTACACTTCCTCCCATAAAGTGCCTCAAATGGAGCCATATCGATGCTCGAGTGCAGACTTAATCAACTGATCAACAATGACCCAGATCGAATCAAACTTACCCATGGTCTTTGGAAGACCCACCACAAAATCCATGGCTATCCTCTCCCACTTCCATTCATGAATGACCATCCTCTGAAGAGTACCACCGAGTCTTTGGTGCTCGTACTTAACCTGCTGACAATTTAAACACTTGGAAACATAATCGGCTGTATCACGCTTCATCCTAACCCACCAGTAATGCTGCCTCAGATCACGGTACATCTTGGTAGCACCAGGATGAATAAAATATCTAGAACTGTGGGTCTCCTCTAAAGAGTACCACGGGGTCTTTGGTGCTCGTACTTAACCTGCTGACAATTTAAATACTTGGAAACATAATCGGCTATATCACGCTTCTTCCTAGCCCACTAGTAATGCTGCCTCAGATCACAGTACATCTTGGTAGCACTAGGATGAATAAAATATCTAGAACTATGGGACTCCACTAAAATCGTTTGAATCAAGTTATCAATTCGAGGAACGCATGCGCGCCCCTTAATTCTCAACATGCCCTCTTTATTAATCACGGCTTCCTTGGCCTCACCACTTATTACCTTGTCCTGAATCTTGCATAAACTCGGATCAACCCCTTGTTTTGCCTTAATCTGGCCTAGAAGAGATGACCTCACCTCAATAAAATCCAACACTCTACTAAAACAAGATAAATCAAGTCTCACCAAACTGTTAGCCAAAGTCTGAACCTCCATGGCCAACGGACACTTTGAAGTGATCAAACGAGCCAAACTGCCCATACTAGCTGACTTCCTACTCAAGGCATCTGCCACTACGTTTTCCTTGCCAAGATGATATTAAATAGTAATATCATAATCCTTTAACAATTTCATCCACCTCTACTGCCTAGAATTTAAATCCTGCTGACTAAGAAAATGCTACAGACTATGATGATCAGTGAATATCTCACAATGGCCACCATAAAGATAGTGCCTCCGAATCTTCAATGCAAACACCGCTACTGCCAACTCTATGTCATAAGTAGGATAATTATTTTCATGAATCTTCAACTTCCTGGAAACATAGGCAATAACTGTCTTATCCTGCATCAACACAGCACCCATACCCGAATGGGAAGTATCATAATAAACCATAAAATCTTTACCCTCCACGGGCAAAGCAAGAATCGGTGTTGTTGTCACAAAGTATTGAGCTTTTGAAAGCTTTCTTCACACTCATCAGGCCACTGAAAAGGTACCTCTTTCTGTGTCAAACGGGTCGTGTGAAGTAATGGAAGCAAACACCTTCACGCAACCGACAGTAGTAACTAGCCAAACCCACGAAGCTGCGGATCTTTGTCACTAATGTGGGCCTAGCCCAATTTCTTATGGCCTCAATCTTTATAGGATCAACCATAATCCCCTCCTCTGAAACCACATGCCCCTAGAAGGACATCGAATCAAGCCAAAATTCACACTTAGAGAGAATTTAGCATACAACTGCCTATCTCTCAGCAACCCAAGGACAACTCTCATATCTTTTTCATGATCTTCCCAGCTCTTTGAATAAATCTGTCATGACCCAGCTAGGGGCCGTGACGGGTACCCGGGGCTGACCACTGAGCACCGCTCATTCTACTACTCATCATACTCATTAAGCCACCTTTTTCGTTCATAAACTCATAATCATAAGAAAATCATTTTCATTAAGGAACATAAATACTTTTATATACATAAGCCCTGTGGCTATCAAAAGATAATATACACATATCTGCATATATTCAGTAGTGACCTTGTGAGACCATATAACCCACACATACGTATCTACGAGCCTCTACAAGAGTACTAGACATATGAACGGGACAAGGCCCCGTCGTGCCCAAAATACTTATACATATATATATACACAAAAGTATAAACCCGATTAGCACCTCCGGAATAATGGAGTCCTTCCGCAAATATGCTGATAGCTCCTAAAGGTTTGCGCCATCTCCCTTTCTACCTATGGGCATGAACACAGCGTCCAAAGAAACGGACGTCAGTACGAATATTGTACTGAGATGTAAGGCATGAATGAAACAAACATAATAGAGAAATCATAAGTCATGAGGTGAAGGCAAAACCTGCGCGACCTTTAAGGATGAATACATTTCATATATATATCACATATACATAATCGTCGTACATGAACCATCATAGCGTATACATCATCATGTCATATAATTCATCATCGTGGTACCGTAGCTTCTCATACACATAAAACATTATCCGTATTCGGCCACGTAGGGCTCGACAACATCCGTATTCGGCCACGTGGTGGCTCGATAGTATTCTTATTTGTCCACGTAGTGGCTCGATAATATCACATACATATCTTCCATATTCGGGCACGTAGTGGCTCAACCATATCACATGCATCATACAATGTTCAATATATCTCATCATTATTATTTCCATCACATACATCTTATAAGCTTATCGTAACCTTTCATTAATGCACACATTTAAATTTAAGACAATCTATGAAAATCACATCATATTCGTAGCATGAATTCCGTATAAATATCGTATGATAGTCTTTATAATCTTTGGGCTTAAGCTCATCATTTCCATTATCATTTCTATAGCGTATCTCTTACCTTTATCTCACATGAAATCCTTTATGAACATAGACTCGTAGTTTCTCAAACATTGGTCATAGGACATGCATTGAGGCTTATGAACAATCTATAACAATGTCGGGGTGTCGTAAGGTCGAGAGCCCCCGCTTATATTATGAACGTTTATGAGTATCGTGCCTCGCCTTGAAGGAAATAGAGCATAAGGCGAGTGTTAACAAAGATAACATCATTAGCCTTATAGGAACATCATGCCACAATTTCTTGAATCGCTATACTCTAGCTCATTATCATCACCATCCTATTCCTATGTAATTTAATATATTAAAGGACTCATATGCTTCGTTTTGTAGAAGGGTTATATAAGACTTGAAGGATTCATGCCTTTTGAAATAAAAGATAAGCCTTACATACCTTTTCCTTTAGCTATTCTACCGCTTCATCGTTCCTCTTCAATATTCGTGTCTTTACCTTCAACAGAATTCGCATCAACGTCAGTTAATCGACTATAAGAACGCGTGACTATTTTCTATGGAAAATTGGGCAGCATTTACTTTGTTTCTACTACTTTTCCCATGTTTCATTTCAACTACCAAACGTTCACAACAACACTCACAATATCGTATCAACAATCGTCATTTATCTACATTTACCACATTCCACCATTTTTCTCCAATTTCTCCACATTTATGGGTGTTAGCTCATCATCACATTCTCTCATACATCACACCTATTTTATGGTCTACACGTCATTTATAACATATTTATACTCCCAACTCATCAACATTTATAATTCAATCCAACTATCATTCAACTTTGGCACAATTCACATTTTATGACCCATTTACTACACTCTTCTATAATCCAAGTGTTTCAACGTATAAATACTTCAATCATCATGAGAAAGTCATAAAACTTACCTTAGATGTGGTAGGAATGATCCTTGAGTAGCAATACTCTTATATGCCAAAAACCCTACTTCACTTCCTTTGTAATTTCTTGGTGTAGATGAACTTTGATGAGTTTCACTCTCTTGATTTCATGGTTTTAGTGTTGTTGATCTAGATTTTCCTTTTCTTCTCTTGTGGATGAATATTAGAGAGTATTCTAGATATTTCTTGAAGTGTGGAGTAAAAATGAAATGAATGGAATGAAAAAGGGTCCCTTATACTTAACTTAAAATCTGATTTTTATGAACAGTAGTCGAAGTGCTCAGTGGCCGTAAACCCAGTTTACAGGCCGTATTCTGGTTTACGGTCCATCTATCACGACCGTATTTAAGCATAACAGAACCAGAAAGGTTTGCTGGAGTCATGGGGGTTTACTGTCACAGTTTACGGGCCTTATTTCGATTTACGATCCGTATTCTGAGTCGTATTTAACCATTTAGACATTTGGCAGAAAGTTGAAGTTTTGGAATGTTAAACGATGATAGCAGTTTACGGTTCGTAAACCACTGTACGGGTCGTATTCTATTTTACGACCAACTAGGCCGAAGTGCAAATCTGCAACTTTCGCATTTTCAAAACTCATAAGTAGTCATCCCCTTCTTGGTAAAACATCATATACCCGTAGTCTTCGTTAGTCTATTCGTTGTACGTTCACGGGGAAATTTCCGAGGTGTAACATTCTTCCCCCCTTTTGGAACATTCGTCCTCGAATGTTAATCACTCGGGATTCTACGAAAAATTCGCTAGAGTTTCCCTTGTAATATGGTACTACCACCCTGTCACAACAACCCATAATATCATTGCCTCACTGGGCCACAACATAATAGCAACATATCTATGGCCACACACGACGCAAAGGCATGAAAAGAAAATGTACACACCTTGTTCAAGCTTGGTTCTTAACTTACATCTTTCCCATTCCCTCTTCATCATACAATAGATCCTTCTAGGACACCTCTCATGTCCTTCATTGATTATGCAGCCTCGTACTACTAACTCAATAATCCTGTAATGGTAACTTCTAAAGTGCTATAACTCATGTCTCGGATATTTTCCTTACACTCACATATTCATAGAACATATATATTGACAATATAGTCTGCGCGATAAAGATGCTTTCATCTATAACTAACTCACTCGGTAGTGCATGTCACTCTCTTACTTTATCTAACTGACCCTATCTTTTCTCTATTCTTTAGCAACTGCTATCTTAAAGGTTCTACCCTTCACACCATACTTCCTTGAAGCTTGTGTAGCATCGTCCTCACAGTCCCCTTTAAGTCTTATCGGTAGTATTTCTAAAGGTATTTCATATAGATTACCAGTGGTGGATCAATACTATCCTCAAGGATATATATATATATATAAACTGTTAATACCACATATCGTACTTTACCGATTACCGTCGCTACATAGCATAAAACCTCTCATTTCATACTTGTTAAATATGATAAATATTTATTTCTCCTTTCACACATTATCAAAGGTAAAGATATACCTGTGACGGCATCGGGAAATGACTCTGGATCCTGTCGCTCAGCTAAAGTATATATACGGGGCTGGGTGGCACCCGATGTAGTTGCTCCCCCTCTGCCTCTACCTCGCCCTGCCGGAACCGGGGAAGTCTGCCCTCCCGGGCGCACCGAAGAAGAACCAACCGCTGATCCTGCGGGCTGAACCGCGTGCCTACCGCCTCGAAACGGGCACTCTCTCATAATGTGACCCGACTAGCCGCAAACATAACAAATATCCGAGCCCAATCGGCATGGTCCCCAATGTAGCTTACCGCACTGGGTACATTGTGGTATAGATGATCTCCTCTGGCTTGAATCACTCCTATACCGAGAGCCCGACTCGATGAAACACTGATCCGGTCCGGGATGACTAGAGAAGTTGGACCCCTGGTCTGCAACTCGTGGAGGTATACTAGTCACCGACTAACCTGAGTGCCTAGAATACGTCTGCCTCGATCCCCTTCTATGGTCGCTATCAACACCTATGGATCTGGCCCTCTTACTTGGCCCCTGATCCATATCACGCTCGCCCCTTTACGGATGTCATTGCTCTTCGAGATGTTGAGCATGGGCTTGAATGCGGGAGATATCTATCCCGTCTTGCAATGAAGCCGTTAAGCAATCTTTGAACAAATGTGGCCCTAGGCCACTCACAAACCTATGCACTCTATCTCCTATATCGGCCACCATAGCCGGGGCATATGTAGCCAACGAATTGAATTGAAGGCTATACTCCCGGGCACTCATATTCCCTTGTTTGAAATTTTAGAACCTATCCGCTCTAGCTCGACGGACCTCAGGTGGCAAGTAGTGGCGGATGAAGGCATCTACAAATTCTTGCCAAACCGGAGGAGGCGCATTCTCTCCTCTTGATAATACCTAATTATTATACCATAAGACTGCCACGTCCCAGAGTCTGTAAGATGCTAACACCACGGATTCCGTCTCGGAGGCATGGATAATTTTCAATGTCCTCAACATCTCATCAATAAAGCCTTGCGGGTCTTCGTCCGACTTTGACCCAAAGAACTCTGGAGGATTTAAAGTCATAAAATCGCGGGCTCTAGTACGAACGACCCTGTCACTTGAACCCGAACCCTGTAGCTGCGCCTGGGCGGCAACTAGCTGTGTCAATAAGTGGATAGCCTCGGTCACTTGTTAACCCGAAGCAACCGGGGGAGGAATTGGAGCTGGAGCTCCTTCTTGTTCTTCCACATCAGGCGGGGTGGAGGAAGTATTAGATAGGGCCTCATTATGTGACTCGCCCTCTTCTACATACATCGGAGGCTCTCTTTCTACCAGCCTCTTTGCCGTAGTCTTGCCCTTCTGGGCGACTGTAGCTTTTCCTTTGGCGGCATTCTGAAATCCCGACACACTATTAGGGAGGATAAAATCTTATAAACGGCTCTATCGCACGATCTCATAAGAAGAAATATGGTCATTTTTTTTCCTAAATGCCCTGTAGCCTCTTGTTTATTGATGTGGCGCGCAACACACCATAAACAAGACTCTACTAGACACGGCTCGTAGACATTTCCTAGGACTGAACTGCTCTAATACCACTTCTATGACGACCCAGCTAGGGGCCGTGACAGATACCCGAGGCTGACCACCGAGCACCGCTCGTTCTACTACGCATCATACTCATTAAGCCTCTTTTTTCGTCCATAAACTCATAATCATAATAAAATCATTTTCATTAAGGAAAATAAATACTTTTATATACATAGGCCCTTTGGCTATCAAAAGATAATGTACACATATCTGCATATATACAGTAGTGACCTTGTGAGACCATATAACCCACACATACGTATCTACGAGCCTCTACTAGAGTACTAGACATATGGCCGAGACAAGGCCCCATCGTGCCCAAAATACTTATACATATATATATACACAAAAGTATAAACCCGATTAGCACCTCCGGAATAATGGAGTGCTTCTGCAAATCTGCTGATAGCTCCTAAAGGTCTACGCCGTCTCCCTGTCTACCTGTGGGCAGGAACACAACGTTCAAAGAAAACGGACGTCAGTACGAATATTGAACTGAGTATGTAAGGCATGAATGAAACAAACATAATAGAGAAATCATAAGTCATGAGGTGAAGGCAAAACCTGCGCGACCTTTAAGGATGAATACATTTCATACATATATCACATATACATAATCATCGTACATGAACCATCATAGCGTATACATCATCATGTCATATAATTCATCATCGTGGTACCGTAGCTTCTCATACACATAAAACATTATCCGTATTCTGCCACGTAGGGCTCGATAACATCCGTATTCGGCCATGTGGTGGCTCGACAGTATCCGTATTCGGCCACGTAGTGGCTCGACAATATCACATACATATCTTCCATATTCGGCCACGTAGTGGCTCGACCATATCACATGCATCATACAATGATCAATATATCTCATCATTATTATTTCTATCACATACATCATATAAGCTTATCGTAACCTTTCATTAATGCACACATTTAAATTTAAAGACAATCTATGAAAATCACATCATATTCGTAGCATGAATTCCATATAAATATCGTATGATAGTCCTTATAATCTTTGGGCTTAAGCTCATCATTTCCATTATCATTTCTATAGCGTATCTCTTACCTTTATCTCACATGAAATCCTTTATAAACATAGACTCGTAGTTTCTCGAAACATTGGTCATAGGACATGCATTGAGGCTTATGAACAATCTATAACAATGTCGGGGTGACGTAAGGTCGAGAGCCCCCGCTTATATTATGAACGTTTATGAGTATCGTGCCTCGTCTTGAAGGAAATAGAGCATAAGGCTAGTGTTAACAAAGATAACATCATTAGCCTTATAGTAACATCATGCCACAATTTCATGAATCGCTATACTCTAGCTCATTATCATCACCATCATATTTGTATGTAATTCAATATATTGAAGGACTCATAGGCTTCGTTTTGTAGAAGGGTTATATAAGACTTGAAGGATTCACGCCTTTTGAAAGAAAAGATAATCCTTACATACCTTTTCCTTTAGCTATTCTACCGCTTGATCGTTCCTCTTCAATATTCACGTCTTTACCTTCAAGAGAATTCGCATCAACGTCAGTTAATCGACTATAAGAACGCGTGACTATTTTCTAGGGAAAATTGGGCAGCATTTTCTTTGTTTCTACTACTTTTCCCATGTTTCATTTCAACTACCAAACGTTCACAATAACACTCACAATATCGTATCAACAATCGTCATTTATCTACATTTACCACATTCCTCCATTTTTCTCCAATTTCTCCACATTTATGGGTGTTAGCTCATCATCACATTCTCTCATACATCACACCTATTTTATGGTCTACACGTCATTTATAACATATTTATACTACCAACTTATCAACATTCATAATTCAATCCAACTATCATTCAACTATGGACCTATTCACATTTTATGACCCATTTACTACACTCTTCTATAATCCAAGTGTTTCAATGTATAAATACTTCAATCATCATGAGAAAGTCATAAAACTTACCTTAGATGTGGTAGGAATGAGCCTTGAGTAGCAATACTCTTCTATGCCAAAAACCCTACTTCACTTCCTTTGCAATTTCTTGGTGTAGATGAACTTTGATGAGTTTCACACTCTTGATTTCATGGTTTTAGTGTTTTTGATCTTGATTTTCCTTTGCTTGTCTTGTGGATGAATATTAGAGAGTATTCTAGATGTTTCTTGAAGTGTGGAGTAAAAATGAAATGAATGGAATGAAAAAGGGTCCTTTATACTTAACTTAAAATCTGATTTTTATGAACAGTAGTCGAAGTGCACAGTGGCCGTAAACCTAGTTTACGGGCCGTATTCTGGTTTACGGTCCTTCTTTCACGACCGTATTTAAGCATAACAGAACCAGAAAGGTTTACTGGAGTCATGGGGGTTTACGGTCACAGTTTACGGGCTGTATTTCGATTTACGGTCCGTATTATGAGTCGTATTTAACCATTTAGACATTTGGCAGAAAGTTGAAGTTTTGGAATGTTGAAAGACGATAGCAGTTTACGGTCCGTAAACCACTTTACGAGTCGTATTCTATTTTACGACGAACTAGGCCGAAGTGCAAATCTGCAACTTTCGCATTTTCAAAAGTCATAAGTAGTCATCCCCTTCTTGGTAAAACATCATATACCCGTAGTATTTGTTAGTCTATTCGTTGTACGTTCACGGGGAAATTTGTGAGGTGTAACAAAATCAATATATCATCAATGAATACAATAACAAAAGAATCTAAGAATGGCTTAAAAATTCGGTTTCCATAAAAGCGGCAGGGGCATTAGTGAGGCCGAAGGACATGACAAGAAACTCATAATGCCCGTATCTAGTCTGGAAGGCTGTCTTAAGGATATCCTCAGCCCGAATCTTTAACTTATGGTAGCCCGATATTAAGTAAATTTTAGAGAGCACATATGATCCCTGAAGCTGGTCAAACAGATCATCAATGTGAGGAATAGGATATTTATTTCGAATGGTGACTTTATTTAACTGGCGGTAATCAATGCACATCCGCATAGTCCCATCCTTCTTTTTTCATAAAAAGCACAGGAGCGCTCCACAGAGAGACACTCGGACGAATAAAACCCTTACTGAGAAGGTCCTGAAGTTGTTCTTTCAGTTCTCTTAGCTCTGCTGGAGCCATACGATATGGAGGGATAAAACTAGGGCGAGTCCCCGGCTCTAAGTCAATAAAGAAATTAATATCCCGATCTGGTGGTATACCGGGTAAGTCCGCAAGAAACACCTCCATGAACTCACAAATTACAGGAACTGACTCAAGTGGTGGAATCTCAGCGTTAGTATCACGAATATACGCAGAATAAGCCAAACACCCCCTATCAACTAGTTTCTTAGCACGAACATAAGAGATAATTTTCTTTGGGGAGGGATTAAGGTTTCTTTTCCACTCAAGTCTAGGCACCCCAGGCACAACTAAGGTGACAGTTTTAGCATGACAGTCTACAATCGCACGATAGGGAGCTAACCAATTCATACCCAGAATAACATTGAAATCTGCTATGTCTAAAATCATTAAGTCTACCCAGGTACTATAACACATAATTGTAATGGTGCACGATCGAAACACTTTATCTACAACCAAATAATCTCCAACCGAAGTAGACACATGAATAGTAGCATTAATCAATTCACAAATCATATCAAAACGCCTAGAAAAGTAAGTAGACACATATGAAAATGTGGACCCCGGATCAAATAGTACAGAAGCCTACCGGTGATAGACTGAGATAGTTCCTGTGATAACTGCTTCTGAGCCCTCGGTCTCTATCCTTCCTGGAATAGCATAGCAATGGGCACGCCCACCGCTAGCCTGAGAACCTTCACGGTCCCCCTGAACTGTTTGAGAACCACCCCTACCAGACTGATATCCACCTCTGTTGGACTGATAACTGCCCCTGTTAGGCTGAGCGCAACCTTTACCTGTCGTGTGACCACCCCACCTAGTATGAGTGCTGTTTCTACCAGAAGATCCCCTCTTCTAGCCAGAGCAGCAACTGGGGGCCTGAAAGCCTGAAACTGACCACTCTGGCTATCTTGTCTGAGTGTTGGACAAAACCTCTTGATGTGCCCCTGCTCGCCACACTCAAAGCAGGCACGATCAAGAGTAGGCCTCTGAACTGACAATGAAAAAGCTAAAAAACCTCCCTGATCTGGAACTTGGGACTGAGTGCCCCCTGTCTAGCTGATAGAGTACTGAATGACTCCAGATGAGCCTCTAACCGAAGATGGCATACTCTGCTGAACCTGACGACTCTATTAACTCTGGGATCCTTGTCTCTTAGAAAATGTACCACCACACTTTCGGTTCACAGTATATTTGTTGTAGATGTCCTGACGGACACCCTCAATAGTCTTCATGTGATCCGCAACATTGTGAAAAGAACAACCTCTTGTCACCAGCTGAAGAGCAAACAACTGAAGGGTTGTATTCAACCCCTTCACGAAACACCTAACCTTCTCCTCCTCAGTAGGCAAATGTTGGAGAGCATAACGAGCCAACGAGTGAAATCGAGACTCGTAAGCAGCGATAGAAGAGTTACCCTACTCAATAATACTGAACTCATCACGGCTCTTGTCCCTCAAAATACGAGGAACATACTTCTCAAGAAAAATCTGGTAGAACTGAGTCCAAGTCAACGGAGAAAAATCCACTGACCTACACTCTACAAACGCCCTCCACCATAACTTGGAACCTCCCATGAGCTAAAAGGTCACAAACTCTACCTCATACCTCTCAACTGCCCCCATCTTATGGAGCCTCTAGTGGAAATCAATAATGAACTAATAGGCATCCTCTGCCTCAGTACCATAGAACTCTGGAGGCTTCATCTTAGTGAACCTCCAAATAAAATCGTGCTCATCACCTGTCATCACTGGTCCTCCCACTGGCCTAGGAAATAACTCGGGTCCTGGGGGATCACCCAAACGTGGAGCCATAGCTGCGGCATGCTGTGCCCCTGCTGCCTGAACTGGAGCCTGAGCCGGACCACCTGCTCTCGCACCCAGATTACCTACTGCTGCAGGTAACACACCTACCTCTGCTAAACCATTTAACACATTCAACACTCGAACCATAACATCAGAAAGCACTACAGTAGCAATTATATCTGGCGGAGCTGGTGCTGCTGCAAACTCTGCTGCTTTATCTGGTATTTCCTAAGGCTCAGGGGACTCAGTGTGTTACTAACCAACCGCAAGAGCCATACACTTGGCTGGTGCTGCTGCTCCCCTGCCTCTACCAGGGCCACGACCTCTGGCTTGGCCTCCTCCATGAACTGCGATCGTAGCAGCCTGACCTCCTTCACGAGCTGCCCAAGCGGCCAGCACGGGTACCTCGTTAGCTGCTGCTGCTGCAGCACGAGTCCTAACCATCTGTAAGAGAATAGAAAGAAAAGTAAGATAACAATTTGAACCATTCAGATACCAATTGAAATCAAGTAGCATGAAAGAAATTGAAGTTTCCTAGTGTCCCATAGCCTCCCGAAGATAATTACAGACATCTCTGTACTGATCTGCAGGACTCTATTAGACATGTCTTTGTATGACAAGATCAACGAACCTAAAGCTCTGATACCTGTTATACCCTATTTTAGCTAGGTTAAATTAAGGTACAACGTATTGGGGATTCCTAAATTAATTAACTAACTTAAGGAGTCATCACCTAATTAACTTAGAGGTGAATTAGGACACCTATCAATTACTTAATACTAAGTATGTTTAAAGTCTACTAATCCTAAGATTGTAGGTAAGGGCTCGATTAATCTAAAGGGAAGGTGTTAAACACCCTTTAAGATCCGCATTAAAACGGTTAACCAACCGGACTTAGATTAATAAAATAAAGCTAATCTGGATGTAACAGTTGAGACAAATGAAATATTTCTGAAGGCGCTTGGTTTTGAAATATCGAGGAAGGTTACTCTAGTTTTCTATTTCTGAAGGCTCTTGGTTTTGAAATAATGGGAAGACTGAAGACTCTGAAGAAAATGAAAAAATGATTTGGATATATCAAAAGAAAATTTGCCCCAGTTTCTTATTCTGATGGTAGTTGGTTTTGAGTAGCGGAATATTAGAAATTTCAAATGCTCGAGAAAGCTTTTTCTTTAAATTGATTCAAATTTTTGCCCTAGTTTTCGATCTTTGGGACATTTGGATTTGAACAAAGGAAAGACCAAAATTTTCATAGGGTTGTCTATGTATCAAGAATCAAATCAAAGCTTAGTTCGATACAGTGAATGATTGGAAAGAACAAAGATATTGGGATTTTTTAACAAATGGGCCGAACCTATGTGGGTTGCCTACGTATCCGAGAGGAATCAGGACAGACGGAGTTCTGAATATATACGAAGTTGATTGAAATGGAACAGCGCGAGAATATGATCATTTTGTGATGAACTAATAGCTTTTGGGGACCACAATGTACATATCAGTAGGGTAGAAGAGTGAAGTGACCGAATTTGAATAGTCTAGAAAACTATTGATGTGTTGTTAAAAAGGTTGACAAAGTATAGGCCAAATATATGCGAGTAAAATGCCACGACTATGGATGGATAACCACTTTAAGGCTGGCGTTGATTTGAGAAGCATTATGCGAGTTTTTTTTGAAATTTTACGGATATATTCATGAAATTTGAAAGATAATTAATTGGAGGGATAACGAGTATGGTAGACCTAAGGTTTGCTTTGACAGAAAAGTGAGAATTCGAGAGTATATCCTATAGCGTTTCTAAGATGAAATTTGAATAGTATTGACCCAATAATGATTGTAGCACATCTAAATAAGGAATGGAGGAACGAAATAATAGAAGACCGCACTAGTTGAAGTGATGGAAATTCTATGTAGTTTACACTTAGCTATCATCGGGGTATGATGTCATGAGCATTGAAGAACGTCAATACTAGCAAAAGTTGAAAGGAAAATTTTTGGTTTTGAAAGTGGTGGGAAAGGTAGGTGCTTGACGAAAAGCCTACTAGTACGATTATAGGATGGAAGTAAGATAGAGCGAACTGAAAGTATCTTATTGAGAAAGATTAAGCTCATTCAAGAAGAGTTGGATAAACTAAGAAAAGTAAAGTGAGAGTAGGAGGTCCGTTGTCACAGATTCATAGTCAGTTCAATACTCAATGTTAGTAAACATTTTTATTTTAGAAATAATGGAGGAAAAGAAAACGGGTGAAAGAGTTAGTACGTGGAAATAAAAGTTGTAAAGAAAACACATATCACATAAAGTAATTATTGCATATGAACATGTTATTGCATAAAAATCATTCTCTATTATGCGAGGTACCTTTTTGTGCCAGAGTTAGGCCAAACGAGTATTTTAACGAAAAACATGTCTTTTATGTATCATTCCATAACTCTCCCTAAAATTGCGTTACAAGAAACATACATTATAAAAAATAAAACAAAAAAATTGTTACATGCAAATCAATAATACAACTAAATTTAAAGCCAATATAATCTATTTAATTCTTCGCCTCCACTAATTTCTTCAGTTATCTTGGAACTTTAACTTGGTCACTAATTGGATACTCCACAACCTGCAACAAAAAGTTTGTTTTTCATAAAAATATCTATAGAGTACTAGGTCCACGTATTGCACACATTTGTCCTTCAAATAATGCACATAAATTGTGAATAGTGTCACTTAGAGTCGTAGACTCGTTTGGATATTTTGTAAGGTTGGCTAATGAAATTAATACACCAAGGGTATTGTATATGGTAAAAACCAGAGTCTGCGATCCCGACCCAACGACCAATTGGCCGAACAGAAAGCGAAAAGCAATGGATAATAGAGCTTGACTAACCGGACAGGAACATTTCAGACTCATACACTCAGACCTAGCAATTCCCAAAGAGTGTGTTTCCAGTTGGTGATAATGCGAGAAATTCGATTCGTTGCAGATTTCACTCTACACGGCAGTTAGCAGTTGTCAAGCCCAAGATTTCGGGGATCTCTATCTTTAATTGATTTAGTTACCTTGTTGAATGTAAATTCTTGTACTATAAATAGGGGGAGTAAATCCTCATACCCCCATCTGATTTTTATCATTACGTACACGATTGTACTAAAAGCTTATTCTCATAATTCTGTCAAGCATCAAAGTGATAAGGATCCCCACAGTTTTGTTCGAGTAACCCAGGCCCCAATCCGAGTTGTTCGTTGCAATCGATACTTAGGTTATTTCTTACCTCTCCATTCACAGTCTTTATTTCGTTAATTGTTATTATTTTATTTTTATAAACGAATCAAATCACATATCCTTTAAACCACTTACAAATTCAATTGTTACCTTTTTAAGGGGTAAATAGTTTGGCGCCACCGTGAGGCAAAGGATAATAGCGGTGATTTGTTTGTAACTCGGCTTTCACTTGTTCTTTCGCTTTATTTTTTGATTTCAGGTTAATTTCGACATGTCGAACATAAACAACGCGAATAATAACAACCACGACAATAACCCTAACAATGGGATACCATTGCACATCATGCCACTGGGTGATCCGGTCGAAGATCCTCTCGCTAATGCGAGTGTTGCCAACTCAAATGTAGTCGTTCACTACAGCGGAGATACACCCGCTGATAGGGGAACTGCTTGTAGGGCAAACGAAGAGATGGGAGAGCAGATTAACTTACTAGTGATTTATGATTTATTGCAGGAACAACAGGCAATCATACCGCCTACACCTGTGCCATAACAGGCAATGATCTGCAAGATGATGAAATTGAGTCAGTAATGCGAAATATATTTGGTGAGACATTGACTAAGGAAGCTATGCAATGGTATTGCACGCTGCCCCAACACTCTATCCCATCCTTCGAGCTGCTCGCGGATGCCTTCGTGAAGGCTCACGCCGAGGCCCGGAATGTGCAGGCGAGAAAGGCCGACATATTCAAGATCTTCCAAAAAGATGACGAATGACATAGAGAGTTCGTGACGAGGTTCCAGAAGGAAAGGATGCTGCTTCCCCCGGTTCCCGATGAATGGGAGGCTCAGGCTTTCACGAAGGGACTTAATCCCCAAAGTTCCTACGCTTCCCTCAAGCTTAAAGAAAACCTATTGGACTTTGGTGCTATTACTTGGGCAGATGTCCATAACAGGTATGAATCCAACATGCAGGTTGAGGATGATCAGCTCGAGCTTCTACCAGGTCTGATTAATCGGATAAAAAATTCAGATAGACCAAAGAGGATAGCAGAAATGAAATTTCAACCACCAAGGGATAGATATAATCCATACTCTGAACCTGAAAGGTCCACCTTCAGATTGGACAAGGGAAGAAGTGTTCCCGGCCCCAATATAGAGAGAAGTGACAGACTAAGAGATCTCTGTTCGGGGAGCGAGTTTACAATTCAGAAATAGCTCTGTTGGGGCTCCAACACGGGTGAAAGTCCGAGGTTATCTGAATATAAATTCAATGTCAACTCAGCAGCCATTGTAAACGCGATTGGTCGCATCGAAGGTGTGAGATGGCCAAGGCTGTTACGAACAGACCCCTCACAACGGGATCCAAACCTGATATGTGAGTACCATGGTACTCACGGACACCGAACCAATGATTGTAATAGGCTAAGGGATGAAGTGGCACGAATACTAAAGAACAGTCATCTCTGAGAATTCCTGAGTGAGCGAGGAAAGAATCATTTCAAGAATTGAGAACCCAGCAAGAAGAACGAACCGAAGTAACCTTAACATGTGATCAACATGATCATTGGGGAAGTAGAAATACCTTGAGGTCCATTGATGAAGAAGACAAAGTTCTCAATCACTCGAGAAAAGAGAACCAGGGACTATGTACCGGATGGATTTATCTCCTTCGGTGACGAAGATACGGAGGGCATCATTCAACCCCACAATGATGCTCTGGTAATTTATGTCCTTATAAATAAAACTTATCTAAAACGTATTTTGATTGATCCAGGTAGCTCGGCCAACATTATCCGATAGAAGGTAGTGGAGCAGTTGGGACATTTGGATCAGATTGTACCAGCAGCCCATGTCCTAAACGGATTTAATATGGTATGCGAAACTACAAGAGGCGAGGTTACACTACCAGTGAACCCAACCGGTATAATCCAGCATACAAAGTTCTATGTCATTAACAGAGAAATGAGATATAATGCCTTGCTCGAAAGACTGTGGTTACACATCATTAGGGCGGTGCCTTCGAACTTGCACCGATTACTAAAATTCCCAACTTGAGAAGGAGTAAAAATCATTCAAGGAGAGGAACCTGCGGCAAAGGAGATGTTTGCGGCCGAAGAAGCTGTTCAAACACCGAAGAAAGCCATGCACGAGGACGCTGAAAATGCGAATGAAATGAAAGACGCCAAATAGCAATCACAGGATGTGGTTCTAGCCGGATTCAAAGGGGAAGGAAAGATATTCATGGAAGAAGACGACTTCGGTGTTCCTAGGTCGTTTGTATTACCCGATGACTCAGACGCAACAAAGTCAACGGGGGAAGAGCTTGAACAAGTCATTCTATTCGTCCATCTACCAGACGAAAAGGTATACCTGGGCACGGGGTTAACCTCGCAGCTCAGGAGTAAATTAATCAAATTTTATCAAGCTAATGCCGATTGTTTTGATTGGTCCCGTTTAGATATGACAGGTATTCCGCCCGAGGTCACTACTCGCCGGCAGGGCCTTGATCGGAAATTCACCTCGGTAAAGCAAAAGCGGAGACTAATGACCGAGCTCAAACATAAATTCGTCAAGGAAGAGGTAACAACGTTATTAAAAATAGGATCCATCCGGGAGGTTAAATACCCGGATTGGTTAGCTAACGTAGTGGTTGTACCCAAAAAGGGAAACAAATTTAGAATGTGTGTGGACTATAAAGATTTGAATAAAGCATGGCGAAGGATTCTTTTCCTTTGCCTAACATCGATCGCATGATTGATGCGACGGCTGGCCCCGCGATATTGAGCTTTCTTGATGCTTATTCTTGGTATAACCAGATTCGGATGAACCCAGAAGATCAGGAAAAGACTTCTTTCATAAACAAGTTTGGAACTTACTGTTATAACGTAATGTCGTTCGGGTTAAAAAAAGCTGGTGCCACCTACCAACGCCTAGTAAACAAAATGTTCGAAAAATAAGTAGGTAAAACAATTAAAGTTTATATTGATGATATGCTAGTTAAGTTCCTGGAAACAAAGGACCATTTGAAACATTTACAGGAAACCTTCGACATACTACGCAAATACGACATAAAGCTGAACTCGGAGAAGTGCGCCTTCAGAGTAGGTTTGGGTAAGTTCCTGGGTTTCATAGTGTCAAATCGATGAATCGAAATTAACCCGGATAAGATCAAGGCCATTGAGGATATTCAGGTAGTGGAGACTGTAAAGGGTGTGCACATGTTGACTGGAAGGATTGCGACCTTGAGCAGATTCATTTCTCGGTCATCGGATAAAAGCCACCAATTTTTCTCGTTGCTTAAAAAGAAAAATGACTTCGTATGGACGCCGCAGTGTCATCTAGCCCTAGAAGAATTGAAAAAGTATTTATCGAGCCCGCCTCTATTTCATACCGTGAAGGTAGACGAGCAATTGTACTTGTATCTGGCAGTGTCCGAAGTCGCGATAAGTGGACTGTTGGTCCGAGAAGAAGAAGGTACACAATTTTTGATTTATTATGTAGTAGAACTTTGGGTGATGCGAAGAAACGCTACCCCTACCAAGATAAATTGACCCTAGCTTTATTGAGAGCATCTATAAAGTTAAAGCCTTATTTTCAATGTCATCTTATATGCATAGTAACAACATATCCGTTAAAAAATGTTATGCAACAACCAGAATTATCAGGCAGGTTGGAAAAATGGCCAGTCGAAGTCAGCGGATATGACATCGAATATAAGCCCTGAACGGCTATAAAGTCTCAGATTCTGGCAGACTTCATAGCCGATTTTACCCCTACAATGGTGCCCGAGGTAGAAAAAGAACTTCTTTTAACCTTGGGTAAAACATTGGGGATCTGGACCCTCTACACGGACGGAGCTTCCAACGTGAAAGGGAATGAGCTTGGGGTTGTACTTAAAGCCCCTGCGAGGCATATATTCCGGCAGTCCATAAGAACTTTAAAATTGACTAACAATCAAGCCGAGTATGAGGCTTTGATTGAAAGTTTGGAACTGGCCAAGAGTTTGGGGGCAGAGATCATCGAAGTAAAATGTGATTCGCTCTTGGTCGTCAATCAAGTAAATGGGGTTTTCGATGTCAAAGATGATAGGATGCAAAAATACTTGGAGAAGATACAGGTGGTTTTACACCGATTCAAAGAATGTACTATGCAGCATGTGCCGAGGGAACAAAATACCGAGGCAGATGCATTGGTAAATCTGGGATCTTCGGTAAGATTAGAAGAGTTCAACTCAGGTACGGTGGTCCAATTAATGAATTCTGCTGTTGAATGCAGCCACGCCGAAGTCAACATGACTACTTTAACTTAAGATTGGCGAAATAGATACATAGACTACTTGGCGGAGGGAAAACTACCAGCAAATCCGAAGGAGTCCTGAGCTCTTAGGACCAAGGCTACAAGATACATCTTAATTGATGGGAAATTATACCGACGTTCATTTTACGATCCTTTAGCCAGGTGTCTGGGCTCAGAGAGATGGATTACGCAATGCGCGAGGTCCACGAAAAAACATGTGGTAATCATTCCGAAGCTGAGTTATTAGTTCGAAAGTTGATTCGAGCCGGATGTTACATCCAGCATTTTTGCATATTCGAAAAATTTGAGATGACTTGGCTTGTAATGAATAAGGCCATAATTGGACCTTACTTGGTATGAATGTGTTGGCTATGAATACATTAGTGTGGAATTACGAAAGGAGGCCAATGGCAAAGTTGGAATTTTGGAAACTTGTGCCATGAATTACAATTATTTAGCCAACAATTGGGCTAAAAAAAAAATAAGAAATATGGCCCAAAAAGGGAAAGCCCAACCGGCCATATGCCCTTGACCCAAGCCCATGGAATTAATTTCCATGTGGTAATATATATTCATCTATATCCTATAGAAGCTTCAAGAAAAACAAAGAACAAACAAGAGAAAAAGAGAGAGAGAGAGAGCACGGCCAAGAGGAGAAGAGAAAGAAAAGAAAGAAAAAAATTCTTGGAGCCTAATCTTGGTTCAAAAAATTCATTTCTTGTGGGATTATTACCAAGCTCAAGGTTCTCTACAACTTGGTATAATTATTTTGGCAAGAGGACAACTCTAGTGGCAAGTGAAGAACTTGAAGGAAAGGTAAGGATTCTATGTTTTTGTTATGTTATGGAAAGTATATGTATGATGTAGTGTGTGGAAATGAATGAAAAGCATGAAAATTTTGTGTGTTGGGATGTTTTGCATGTTGGCCGTGTGCATATATATATATATATATTGCATGCCTATGATGACTTGAATTCATGTTGGAATCTTGTTGTAGTTAATGTGGGAATTGTATTAGAAATGAAAGTTGAACGAATTAGTGGAAGTTGGAAAAAATAGGTTGTGGCCGTGTGGTGTGATGTGGATAATGGAATGTGAAAAAAATTTATTAGTATGTTAAATGTGTAATTGTGAAGTGAATGAAAGAGTAATGGTTTTTGTTGTTATGGAAAAATGATTATTAAGTTGTTGTAGGAAAACATGCAAGTTTATTATAATTATGTAAATGCGGAAGTGAAAGTAGGAAGATGCAAATTATGGTTATCATTGATGGAGTTGGAAGGTAAGAATATGTTATGGATGTTTATGCTAAAAGATTGGAAATTGTGGATGAATTATGCCTTTGGTAGGAAGCTTGTATATTGTGTATACCTTATGTATATTTGGCGAAAACGATATGATATGTCTCCGAATCATGTTGTAATGACCTTGATAAGTGATGAATATGAAAATGGTAAGATTGGTTTGGAAGTGTAAGGTCGGAATGAAAGATATTGTGTTATGTCCGAAAGATGGCTAGTAATGCCATATTGCATATTTTGTAATACTTGTTGTTGGTATTGATGTTGTTGTTGGGTGCTGTGTTGATATATTAAGCCGAGCTAAGTCTCGGGGATGTTAAATATATAGGGGAAATGCTGCCGAAATTTCGGTAGGCAATTATGTGATTAAGTATGGAATCCTAAAGGCTTGAATTGACAATTGGTAAACTTGACCATTTCTAGATTCTGGACGAAATTGGAATCGAAGCCAAGCGAGCGTAAGGCGCAATCGAGGTATGTAATGCCTTCCCCTTTATTCTTAGGCATGTTCTGAACATGATAGGCTCGACCGCGAGCCTTAAATACGACTTCGTTCCTCGGAATTCAAGATTGAAATCCGCTCCAATTCCTTCAGTAAGATTGAAACAATTTCCTTATAAAATGTCTTTAAAGTGAACTTTTGTATGAAACTTTCCTTAAACGGAGTCGGAATACTTCTAAATGATTATGGATGACCTCATAAGGTCTTTTATCAGTCATTTACGTATGTCGCCTCGAGTTGGTCCGAGGTGGGCCCATGGAGCCCCGATACCTCTTGTATGGCCTAAATTGCCTTCTTTCTGTCCGTTTTTCACAGGCAACATCTGAACTATCATTTTGACCATGATATGACTGTTTTTATATAAATCTTGCAAAATGGTTTTGACATCTGAAAATATGATTCTGGTGATAATCTGTCGTGCCTTCCCAAGTAGGATATAGGCGCGTATTATGAATACCATCCGAATACTCTGATTTGACTCGCCGCTTGGCATACTTCAGTTTGATTGAGTCTGTATGTGTGTGGTTTCTCATTAATCTGTTTGTGGATGTCTCAATGCTTCCTTCACTGCGTCCCGGGCCAGGTTCTGTTATCGTGCATATTCCTCTGCATTGTTCACCGCGTCCCTCGGTGTGCGGGCCGAGATCTATTTATATCGGTATGATATTATGATCTGTGTATGGGGATGGCGGCCAGGATGGCACATTATCTGATTCTGTCTGTCCACCGCGTCCCGTACTAAGAGGGACGGGTTCTGTTTACCGTGCCCCCATGACAGGGCCGGGATCTGTATGTATGTATGTAAGTGCTATCAGCATGTATGTAAGCACATGACTCTGTATGATTCTGTATGACTCTGCATGCATAATTCTGTCCGGCACACGTCTGTCTGTCCGTATGTATTGTGATTCTGTCTGTCCGTATGTATTATGATTCTGTCTGTCAGTCTGGACCATGATTCTGTCTGTCCGTCTGGATTATGACTCTGTCCGGTATACTTCCGTCTGTCTGTTCGGCTTATGATGCTGTCTATTATATTTCAGTGTTTCTGGTCCAGATTATGATTATGTTTAATACATTTCCGCTTTACATACTCGGTACATTTTTCGTACTGACCCCCGGTTCTTCGGGGGCTGCGTTACATGCCCGCAGGTACAGACGCACCTGGAGATACAACGCCAGTCTAGGACTCAGATTCTGGTATTTTGAAGAGCTCCTTTGATCCGGAGCGAATACTTTTGGTATATATCTTCTGACATCTGTATATTCTGTATGTTTGATAATTCTGGGTACGGCGGGGCCCTGTCCCGTCATCTGATTCTGTATGTCTGTTAGAGGCCTGTAGATATGTATGTGGGTTACGGGTTGCTACGATTCGGGTAGGTACGTACGATTTTGTGGCTCTGTCCGTTATGTTAGCCTCATCGGCTTATATGTAATTTCAGTATGTTCGGATATGTGTACGTTATAGCGCGCGCTGCATTTGTATTGGCTTAAGTTTGTTTACAGCTGGTGTGAATTATCTGTCTGATGCGCCAATTCTGGTAGGTAGGTACGTATGGGTATCCAGTTAGGATACCAGTCGTGGCCCACGGGGTTGGGTCGTGACAGAAGTGGTATCAGAGCGGTTAGTCCTCGGTATGTCTACAGGCCGTGTCTAGTAGAGTCTTGTTTATCGGGGTGTTGTGCACCACATCTATAAACAGGAGGCTACAGGGAATCTAGGATGTTACCCTTCTTTGAATCTTAGATCGTGCGATAGAACTGTATTAGTAGGATGATCCCCTCCTGACGATTTGTTATGTTTTCAGCGATGCCTCCGAAGAAGGCAACATCTGCCCAGAAAGGCAAAGCGGGGGTGGAGGTAGGAGAAACCAGCCGGGCCCAGAGAGTTACCAGGGCCAGTGCGCGGTTAGCGCTTGAGGATGAGCCCCTGTCAGCCGGCTCTGTTACACCGCCCTTATCAGAGGAGATTGGAGCAGCAGCAGCTGCTGATCAGAGGGCGGCTCCACCGCGAGCTCCCGGGGTTCCAGTGCCCGAGCCTCCAGCTCCACAGCCAGGGGCGGAGGACCGGGCCATGCGAGATGCGGTTCAGTTATTGACCACACTGATGACAGAGCAGGTTCGCAGGCATGGATTTGGGGGTGGTCGTGCGGACAGATAAGAAAGCTCCAGGGCTCGCGAGTTTTTGACATGTAATCCTCCAGAATTCTCCGGGACAAAACCCGAAGAGGACCCCCAGGAGTTCATTAGAAAGATGGAGAGTACGATACGGTTGATTAAGGCTTCGCCGACTGAGTCCGTCGAGTTGGCTTCGTATCGGTTATATGAGGTAGCGGCGAACTGGTATGAGTCCTGGCAGCTATCCAGGGGTGACGATGCTCTCCCAGCAGTATGGGCCGAGTTTACTAAGTCCTTTCTTGATCATTTTCTACCTCCAGAGCTGCGGAGAGCTAGGGTTGATCGATTCTTGAACTTGAGACAGAACGGTAGGAGTGTTCGAGAGTATAGCCTAGAGTTTGACTCACTGGCTAGGTATGCACCCGCTATAGTAGCTGAGATGGCCGACAGTGTGCACCGGTACGTGATGGGGCTGGACCCTTATTTGATTGATAGTTGCCTGGCGGTGGCTTCTCAGCCAGGGATGCATATTGCCCGGGTACAGGCACACGCCCAGGGCATGGAGGACCGACGTAGGGAACGTCGACCTGATAGGGGTCACGACAGGAGCCGGCCTAAGAGAGCCAGATCGACCGGCTATTCCGGGGGATTTCAGAGCGAGTTTTCTCAGCGGCAGGGTAACAGGTATTCGTCCCAGCCAGCACACAGTACGCCCCCACAGTTCTCATGACAGAGCTCCAGAGTTCCAGGCTCACAGGTGAGCAGAGGTCCCGGTCAATCGAGGCCACCTATGCCCCCTTGTTCTTACTGTGAGAGACCCCACCCGGGGGAGTGTTATCGCGCTACAGGCGCTTGTTATTTTTTGTGGCAGCCCAGATCATCGTGTTAGAGAGTGCCCGCATAAGGGTGGTTCAGGTTCAGTCCATCCTGCTGGGTCAGCTGCTGGCTCATCTTCTCCTTCGGCAGCCATACGCCCCACGGGGCGAGGAGCACCAGCACCAGCACCAGCGCCAGCGAGTCGTGGCAGGGGTCGTGGTGCGGCTTCTGGTTACAGCGGTCCTCCGAACCGCGTATTTGCATTGACCGGCCGGCAGGACCCAGGAGCGTCTTCAAGCGCATACCCAGGTATGTTAGTGATCTTTTCTTGAGGAATATGTGTATGAATGGGTCTATACTTTATCATATTATGTGATTTTCTTCTTCTGGGTATTAATAAGAGCAAGGTAATTGTTAACCTGATAGACATTGAGAATTCGGAAGGGCGATATGGAAATTGTATGGTTTAGCCCGAGGTGGGACCCACTATGAGAATTTCCCGAAAATTTATTAAGACCCCGATCTGCCCTAAATTACGTGACAAAGGTCGTGCGGGGCAATCGACGAAATTATATTAGTCGTAACGCGCCAAAATGCATGAAAGTTTCGAGGTTAAGCGTGCTAAGGCCAGAGCAATTCCGGGATGGGTATCATAACATATATACTTATTTCATAGCATGAGACATAGAATCCATACCTTTCCTTCTACTTCCAGCTTTCCGCAAACGTGGTTCTTTCGCTAAACTAATTATACCACGTTGAAGAGCGTCTTGAGCTTGTTACTCATTCAAGAAAAACAAGATTTTTGGATTGATATTGAAGGCTAGAATTGTTTTTTTCTTTCCTCTTCTTTCTTTCCTTGGAGCCGAATTGTTGTTCTTTTTTTTTTTTTTGATTTTTCCTTTGTTTTCTTGAAACTTCTAGGGCTAAGGATCCTTTTACAATTAATTGGCACATGCCAATTTAATTAAAACATGGGCTTGGGCCATGGTATGGCCGGCCACCCCCTAAATTTGGGCTCCAATTTTCTTATTTTATTTTGAGCCCAATTCATTAAAATCTCGTTTTGTAATTTCCGAAATAAATTTCCAAAATTCCAACTTTGCCCCTTGGCCTCCCTCCGCATTTCACACCAACAATTTCATAGCCAACACACTCATACTAAATAAGGTTCAAATATAGCCTCACTCCTTCCAAGTAAAAAAAAAAAATCTCGAACTTTCCGAATATGCAAAAAGGCCGGATATAACATCCTCCCCACCTTTAGAACATTCGTCCTCGAATGTTCGTCTGACCTTAGGGGGTCTCATAACAGCTCGGGGAGGTTCCTTTCTTTCCTTCAAAATTCTTTTCAATGTTACAATTGCCATCAACATCTTTCACCTCTTATCACACTCCTCGGATGCTTACAACGTTATCGTATTCCTACGTCATATCAAACAAATTCATAACTAGAGCCAGACGTACCGAAGCATATCGGACAGATTCATAATCAGAGTCAGATGTACTGAACAATGGCGGATAGATTCGTAGTCAGAATCAGATGTATGGAATTAGGTCAGACAGATCTGTGATCAGAGTCAGACATACAGAGACGCATCAGACAGATTTGTGATCAGAGTCGGACGTACAGAGGCATATCAGACAGAACGTGATCAGATTCAGAAATACAGAGGCATAATAGGCAGAGTCTTGTCAAGATCAGGGGCGTAAAAGTATAGCAGACAGAATTTTGATTAGAATCAGACCGTTTCCACTAATGCTTCAGCGATTTACAAAAATTTCCCTTGTCGACGCTTCGTTACTCATTTACCGGTCCGTTCCCCAAGTTTGCACACAAATAGTTTTATGTGCCACTTGTCGGCTCTTTCTAATATCCGTACTCATTTTCTTTCCTTTAGGTCATCCCAGAGTCCCCATTTACCTCTTATAGCAGTATTTACGAAAATTGGGTATACTTCCCAGGGGGTCACCCATCCTAGAATTGCCCTGGCCCTAGCACGCTTAACCTCGAAACTTTCATGCATTTTGACGCGTTAGGGCTGGTATAATTTCGTCGACAGCCCCGCACGACCTTTGTCACATAATTCAGGGCAGATCGGGGTCTTAATAAATTTTTGGAAAATTCTCATAGTGGGTCCCACCCCGGGCTAAACCATACAATTACCAAATCGCCCTTCCGAATTCTCGGTGTCTACCAAGTTGACAATTACCTTACGATTACTAATACCCAGAAGTATAAAATCACGTAATGTAATAAAATACAGACTTGTCCATACACATATCCCTCAAGAAAGAATCGCTAGCATACCTGGGTGTGCACTTGAAGACGCTCCTGGGTCCTGCCGGCCGGTCAAAGCAAATACGCGATTCGAAGGACCGCGGTAACCAGAAACTGCACCTCGACCTCGGCCACGACTCGCTGGTGCTGGCGCTGGCGCTGGTGCTCCTCGCCCTGTGGGGCGTATGGCTACCGAAGGAGAAGACGAGCCAGGAACTGACCCGGTAAGCTGGGCTGAACCACCTGGACCACCCCTATACGGACACTCTCTCATCGAATGGCCTTGTTCGCCACAAGAAAAGCTGGCACTAGTGGCACGATAACACTCACCAGGGTGATGCCACCTGCAATAAGGACACCGAGGTATGGGTGGCCCCATCTGACTGAAACTCCTATTTACTCGCGAACTCGAAGCCATGGAGTCCTGTCCCGAGAACTGTGGGGGCGTACTGTGTGCTGGCTGGGACGAATACCTGTTACCCTGCCGCTGAGAAAACTCACTCTGAAATCCCCCTGAGTACCCGGCCGATCTGGCTCTCTTAGGCCGGCTCCCGTCATGGCCCGACGTACTCCATGCCCTGGGCGTATGCCTGCACCCGGGCAACATGCATCCCTGGCTGAGAAGCCATCGCCAAGCACCCATCGATCAAATAAGGGTCTAGCCCCATCACATACAGGTGCACCCTACCGGCCATCTCGGCTACTATAGCGGGTTCATACCTAGCCAACGAGTCAAACTCTAGGCTATACTCTCGAACACTTCTACCGTTCTGTTTCAGATGCAAGAATCGATCAACCCTGGCTCTCCGAAGCTCTGGAGGTAGAAAATGATCAAGAAAGGCCTTAGTAAACTCGGCCCATACTGCTGGGGAAGCGTCGTCACCCCTGGATAGCTGCCAGGACTCATACCAGTTCGCCGCTACCTCATATAACCGATACGAAGCCAACTCGACGGACTCAGTCGGCGAAGCCTTAATCAACCGTATCGTGCTCTCCATTTTTCTAATAAACTCCTGGGGGTCCTCTTCGGGTTTTGTCCCGGAGAATTCCGGAGGATTACATGTCAAGAACTCACGAGCCCTGGAGCTTTCATATCTGTCCAAACGACCACCCCCAAATCCATGCCTACGAACCTGCTCCGTCATCAGTGTGGTCAATAATTGAACCGCATCTCGCATAGCCCTGTCCACCGCCCCTGGCTGTGGAGCTCGAGGCTCGGGCACTGGAACCCTGGGAGCTCGCGGTGGAGCCGCCCCCTGTGCTGCAGCTGTGGCTGCTCCAAGTCCCTCCGATACTGGTGGCGTAACAGAACTAGTCGTCGAAGGCACAACATTTGGCTCAATCTGGGCACGAGGCCTAGTAGTTACCTGAGCTCGGCTGGTCTCACCTGCCGCTGTAGACTTGCCCTTCTGGGCGGCTGTTGCCTTCTTTGGAGGCATCGCTGAAAACATAACCAATCGTTAGGAGGGGATCATCCTACTAATACAGTTCTATCGCACGATCTAAGATCCAAAGAGGGGTAACATCCTAGATGCCCTGTAGCCTCCTGTTTATAGATGTGGTGCACAACACACCGATAAACAGACTCTACTAGACACGGCCTGTAGACATACCGAGGACTAACCGCTCTGATACAACTTCTGTCACGACCCAACCCCGTAGGCCGTAACTAGTACCCGATCTGGGCACCCAAACACATCTATCCAATGCTATCTCAAATGTTGACAAACGCATTCAAGTATAAAGCAGAAGCCGTCAAGGCTATATTTCAAATTTAGATAATTTCCAGAAAATTTTTGGTAGAGTTTCCTTTGTTTTACAGACTATCCAAAATAACCCTGCGCACAGAAAATACCAACAAAGGCTACACCGGGCAACAAAGCAACATGTAAACATATGCGGACCGGCCGCCGCGGCGAGTGGGATCGCCCCAAACACAACATATACACACATCCGTAAAGAAAGCCCCTAACCCACAAATATGTCCACAGACCTCTAAACAGACCGACAGAGTCGTATGACGGGACAGGGCCCCGCCGTACCCGGAGTTTCCATACATACAGAATATACAGAAGACAGAAGATATATACCAAAAGTACACGCTCCGGACCAAAGGAGCTCTTCAAAATAGCAGAATCTGAGCCCTAGACTGGCGGCGTATCTTCAGGTGCGTCTGTACCTGCGGGCATGTAACGCAGCCCCCGAAGAACCGGGGGTCAGTACGAAAAATGTACCGAGTATGTAAAGCAGAAACATAACAAACATAATCATAGTCTGAACCGGAAGCACAGAAATATAGCAAACGGAATCGTAATCCAACGAACCGACAGAGATATACCGGACAGAGTCGTAGTCCAGACAGACAGACGGAAGGATACCGGGCAGAATCATAGTCTAGACGGACAGACAGAATCATAATCCATACGGACAGACAGAATCCGAATCCAATCAGACAGACAGAATCATAATAGGGCACAAGGACGTGGTCACCACTCCTGCCTTTGGCGCCACATCATATCATATTTCAGAAGATTTCACATCTTCGAACATCTCCGTCACATAACACATCATATCATAACCTCGGTAACCCCGGGGACAGATCACACGCCGAGAAACCGGACACATCATACTTCGTAACATATACACGGTAACCGGGGATGACATATACCACAGTACCCCGGAACCGGACACATCATACTTCGGAATTCATACATGGGACCCGGCCCCCGACAAGGGACTCGGCGGCCCATCCGCACGATATAAACCTGCCCGGGATCCGGTGAAAGGAAGCATCGAGACATCCATGAATAGATTAATGAGAAACCACATACATACAGATCGTTATAACGACTCAATCAAACTGAAGTAGGCCAAATGTCGAGTCAAATCAGAGTATTCGTATAGCGTTCATAATATGCGCCTATATCCTGCTTGGGAAGGCACGACAGATTATTACCAGAATCAGATTTTCAGATGTCAAAGCCATTTTGTAAAATTTATATAAAAAGTAGTCATATCATGATCAGAATAATAGTCCAGACGTTGCCTGTGAGAAACGGACAGAAATAGGGCAATTTAGGTCATATAAAAAGTGTCGGGGCCTTGTGGGCCCCGACATACGTAAATTACTGATAATAGACCTTAAGAGGTCATCCATAATCATTTGGGAGTATTCCGACTTCGTTTAGGAAGGTTTCATACAAAAGTTCACTTTAGGGACAAATTATAAGAAAAGTGGTTCAGTCTCGCTGAAGGAATTGGAGCGGGTTTCCATCTCGAATTTCGGGGAACGAAGTCGTATTTAAGGCTCGCGGTCGAGCCTATTATGTTCAGAACATGCCTAAGAATGAAGGGGTAGGCTTTACATACCTTCGTTATGCTTTACCCTCGTTCAATCTCAATTCCCGTTTCGTCCAAAAACTGCAAATGGTCACTTTTACCCATTACTATTCATGAGACTTAAAAATTTCAATCTTAGCCAACACTTGTCTATAAAAATTTGGGCAGAATCTCCCCCATACATATAGCATCCCCGAGATTCAAACTCAGCCAAAACAATCAACAACATCAACAATTATCATAATTCACAATATACGCAATTAGTCTATTTTTTGACATAATGCAATAATCCTCATTTCGACTTCACACTTCCGAATCAATACCAACATACTTTTATTCATTACTAATCAAGGTCATAACAATACCATTCGGAAGCATATCATACATTTCTACAACATATGCACGAGATATACACAAGACATACAAAACATGCAAACTTTTGATCAAAGCCATAACTTATCCAATTCTCCTAATCTTTAACATACACGTTCATAACACATTTCCGTCTTCCAAGTTCATCAACATTAATCATAATTGCGCCTTAACCACTTCATTTTCTTAATTTCATAAGATCATACTAAAACGACATACTTTCCGACAACAACTTAACAACAAATTCTTCATGTTAGCATAACCCATTATTCTTCCATTTACTTCACAAAGCCATAACAACACAATTAACATACTAACAAAATTTAATTCACCTTCCATCATTAACATACACCACACGACCACACACTATAATTTCCAACTTGCACTAATTCATTCAACTTTCATTTCTAATACAAATTCCACCATATCCACTACTAGAATACAACATAAAAATTTAACTCATCACACTTATATATTTACATACACACACGGCCACAACACAACACACACCACACGGCTTGCACTTGCACATCACAACTCCACAATTCTCATCTAATTCTAATCATCATAACATATATACTTATTCCATAGCATGAGACATAGAATCCATACCTTTCCTTCTATTTCCAACTTTCCGCAAATGTGGTTCTTTCGCCAAACTAATTATACCACGTTGAAGAGCGTCTTGAGCTTGTTACTCATTCAAGAAAAACAAGATTTTTGGATTGATATTGAAGGCTAGAATTTTTTTTTCTTTCCTCTTCTTTCTTTCCTTGGAGCCGAATTGTTGTTTTTTTTCCTTTGTTTTCTTGAAACTTCTAGGGCTAAGGATCCTTTTACAATTAATTGGCACATGCCAATTTAATTAAAACATGGGCTTGGGCCATGGTATGGCCGGCCACCCCCTAAATTTGGGCTCCAATTTTCTTATTTTATTTTGAGCCCAATTCATTAAAATCTCGTTTTGTAATTTCCGAAATAAATTTCCAAAATTCCAACTTTGCCCCTTGGCCTCCCTCCGCATTTCACACCAACAATTTCATAGCCAACACACTCATAATAAATAAGGTTCAAATATAGCCTCACTCCTTCCAAGTAAAAAAAAATAGCTCGAACTTTCTGAATATGCAAAAACGCCGGATATAACAAAGGCAACAGCTGCCCAGAAGGGCAAAGCGGGGGTGGAGGTAGGAGAAACCAGCCGGGCCCAGAGAGTTACCAGGGCCAGTGCGCGGTTAGCGCTTGAGGATGAGCCCCTGTCAGCCGGCTCTGTTACACCGCCCTTATCAGAGGAGATTGGAGCAGCAGCAGCTGCTGATCAGAGGGCGGCTCCACCGCGAGCTCCCGGGGTGCCAGTGCCCGAGCCTCCAGCTCCACAGCCAGGGGCGGAGGACAGGGCCATGCGAGATGCGGTTCAGTTATTGACCACACTGATGACAGAGCAGGTTCGCAGGCATGGATTTGGGGGTGGTCGTGCGGACAGATATGAAAGCTCCAGGGCTCGCGAGTTTTTGACATTTAATCCTCCAGAATTCTCCGGGACAAAACCCGAAGAGGACCCCCAGGAGTTCATTAGAAAGATGGAGAGTACGATACGGTTGATTAAGGCTTCGCCGACTGAGTCCGTCGAGTTGGCTTCGTATCGGTTATATGAGGTAGCGGCGAACTGGTATGAGTCCTGGCAGCTATCCAGGGGTGACGATGCTCCCCCAGCAGTATGGGCCGAGTTTACTAAGGCCTTTCTTGATCATTTTCTACCTCCAGAGCTGCGGAGAGCTAGGGTTGATCGATTCTTGAACCTGAGACAGAACGGTAGGAGTGTTCGAGAGTATAGCCTAGAGTTTGACTCACTGGCTAGGTATGCACCCGCTATAGTAGCTGAGAAGGCCGACAGGGTGCACCGGTACGTGATGGGGCTGGACCCTTATTTGATTGATAGTTGCCTGGCGGTGGCTTCTCAGCCAGGGATGCATATTGCCCGGGTACAGGCACACGCCCAGGGCATGGAGGACCGACGTAGGGAACGTCGGCCTGATAGGGGTCACGACAGGAGAGCCAGAGCGAGTTTTCTCAGCGGCAGGGTAACAGGTATTCGTCCCAGCCAGCATACAGTACGCCCCCACAGTTCTCAGGACAGAGCTCTAGAGTTCCAGGCTCACAGGTGAGCAGAGGTCCCAGTCAATCGAGGCCACCTATGCCCCCTTGTTCTTACTGTGGGAGACCCCACCCGGGGGAGTGTTATCGCGCTACAGGCGCTTGTTATTTTTTGTGGCAGCCCAGATCATCGTGTTAGAGAGTGCCCGCATAAGGGTGGTTCAGGTTCAGTCCAGCCTGCTGGGTCAGCTGCTGGCTCATCTTCTCCTTCGGCAGCCATACGCCCCACGGGGCGAGGAGCACCAGCACCAGCACCAGCGCCAGCGAGTCGTGGCAGGGGTCGTGGTGCGGCTTCTGGTTACAGCGGTCCTTCGAACCGCGTATTTGCATTGACCGGCCGGCAGGACCCAGGAGCGTCTTCAAGCGCACACCCAGGTATGTTAGTGATCTTTTCTTGAGGAATATGTGTATGAATGGGTCTATACTTTATCATATTATGTGATTTTCTTCTTCTGGGTATTAATAAGAGCAAGGTAATTGTTAACCTGATTGACATTGAGAATTCGGAAGGGCGATATGGAAATTGTATGGTTTAGCCCGGGGTGGGACCCACTATGAGAATTTCCCAAAAATTTATTAAGACCCCGATCTGCCCTAAATTACGTGACAAAGGTCGTGCGGGGCAATCGACGAAATTATATTAGTCGTAACGCGCCAAAATGCATGAAAGTTTCGAGGTTAAGCGTGCTAAGGCCAGAGCAATTCCGGGATGGGTGACCCCCCTGGGAAGTAATGCAAAAATTTTCACAAGTGTAAGTATGATAGATATAAATGGAAATTTGGGGGTAACCTAAAGAAAGAGCGAATGTGTGGAGTAACTAGTGCCCTTACATGAGTCGCGCAGACCGGTGCGGACTAAATGGGCGAAAAGAAGGAGCGCAATACCGCTCGAGAAATTGAGCGAATTTGAATAACGGTCGGAGACGTTCGCAAGTAAGATATTAGTAAACGTATATGTATGTGTGTATTTGTATGTGTATGACCTTCGTCTGGTGCCCACGTGGATCAAGAGCCGAGTCCCGGCGACTAATGTTGTGATAAACGAAAGGTTTTACTAAACCGAATACATGAAACAAAGCAAAGACGAGGATACGAATGTGGTCAAAATATATAATAGATAAACTCCGGTTACGTTACCACTTAGTCTAGTGCGACGATATCCGAAAAAGAAAATGAGTATGGATAGTAGGAAAGATGAAGAATAAGAAATTGAATAAACAGAATCCTCGAAAGAGTTGACAAGCGACGCGTAAGACGATTTGTATAACAATCTGAAGAACAAGTTTGTGAATGAGTAAACGGATTTTGACGAGATAATCCGTGGTATAATTGTCAGGGTGAACAATGAAATGTCGACAAAGGGAAATTTTCGTAGATCACTGGAGCCTTAATAGGGGTGGTTTGATGCTAATCAAAACACTATCTGTTATACACTTCTGCACTTCTGACTTTGATAAGGTTCTGCCTAATACGCCCTTGTACTTCTGAGTCCGATTACATTTCTGTCTGATATGCCTCTGTACGATTGACTCTGGATACGAATCTGTTCGATATATCTCTGTACGTCTGATTCTGATTACGAATTTGATACATCTCTGTACGTCTAATTCTGATCGCGGATCTGTCTGATACCCTCCCATGCATCTGACTTTGACTACGAATCCGTCCGCCATAGTTTAGTACGTTTGCCTCCGATTACGAATCCGTCCGATATGCTCCTGTGCGTCCGATCTCAGTTCTGAATCTGTTTGGTACGACGTGAAATCATGATGATGTGGTAATGAACCGAAGAGTATGAGAAGAAGTGATAGTAAGTATAATGTCTGAAAAGCTTTGAAGGAAAAGGAAGAAAGGACACAATGTCTGTGAAAGAGCGAAAAGCATTCATCTGTTACGAGAGTATAGTTCATGGCCTAGTGACTCTGTGGGATATGAGAAAATACGTTATGAAAGCATATGAGTCAGCAATGTGAAGAATTACTCCGTTATATTAGTAAAGAATCCATATCGGAAAGTCAACGAAGGACGATTATAAAAAGAACCCTCCCGAAGTAGTATGACGCCCCATGAGGTCAATTTAACATTCGAGGACGAATGTTTTAAAGGGGGGGAGGATGTTACATCCGGCATTTTTGCATATTCGAAAAATTTGAGATGACTTGGCTTGTAATGAATAAGGCCATAATTGGACCTTACTTGGTATGAATGTGTTGGCTATGAATACATTGGTGTGGAATTATGAAAGGAGGCCAAGGGCAAAGTTGGAATTTTGGAAACTTGTGCCATGAATTACAATTATTTAGCCAGCAATTGGGCTAAAAAAAAAAAAAGAAATAAGGCCCAAAAAGGGAAGGCCCAGCCGGCTATATGCCCTTGACCCAAGCCCATGGAATTAATTTCCATGTGGTAATATATATTCATCTATATCCTATAGAAGCTTCAAGAAAAACAAAGAACAAACAAGAGAAAAAGAGAGAGAGAGAGAGAGCACGGCCAAGAGGAGAAGAGAAAGAAAAGAAAGAAAAAATTTCTTGGAGCCTAATCTTGGTTCAAAAAATTCATTTCTTGTGGGATTATTACCAAGCTCAAGGTTCTCTACAACTTGGTATAATTATTTTGGCAAGAGGACAACTGTAGTGGCAAGTGAAGAACTTGAAGGAAAGGTAATGATTCTATGCTTTTGTTATGTTATGGAAGGTATATGTATGATGTAGTGTGTGGAAATGAATGAAAAGCATGAAAATTTTGTGTGTTGGGATGTTTTGCATGTTGGTCGTGTGCATATATATATATATTGCATGCCTATGATGACTTGAATTCATGTTGGAATCTTGTTGTAGTTAATGTGGGAATTGTATTAGAAATGAAAGTTGAACGAATTAGTGGAAGTTGGAAAAAAATAGGTTGTGGCCGTGTGGTGTGATGTGGATAATGGAATGTGAATAAATTTTATTAGTATGTTAAATGTGTAATTGTGAAGTGAATGAAAGAGTAATGGTTTTTGTTGTTATGGAAAAATGATTATTAAGTTGTTGTAGGAAAACATGCAAGTTTATTATAATTATGTAAATGCGGAAGTGAAAGTAGGAAGATGCAAATTATGGTTATCATTGATGGAGTTGGAAGGTAAGAATATGTTATGGATGTTTATGCTAAAAGATTGGAAATTGTGGATGAATTATGCCTTTGGTAGGAAGCTTGTATATTGTGTATACCTTATGTATATTTGGCGAAAACGATATGATATGTCTCCGAATCATGTTGTAATGACCGTGATAAGTGATGAATATGAAAATGGTAAGATTGGTTTGGAAGTGTAAGGTCGGAATGAAAGATATTGTGTTATGTCGGAAATATGGCTAGTAATGCCATATTGCATATTTTGTAATACTTGTTGTTGTTATTGATGTTGTTGTTGGGTGCTGTGTTGATATATTAAGCCGAGCTAAGTCTCGGGGATGTTAAATATATAGGGGAAATGCTGCCGAAATTTCGGTAGGCAATTATGTGATTAAGTATGGAATCCTAAAGGCTTGAATTGACAATTGGTAAACTTGACCATTTCTAGATTCTGGACGAAATTGGAATCGAAGCCAAGCGAGCGTAAGGCGCAATCGAGGTATGTAAAGCCTTCCCCTTTATTCTTAGGCATGTTATGAACATGATAGGCTCGACCGCGAGCCTTAAATACGACTTCGTTCCTCGGAATTCGAGATGGAAATCCGTTCCAATTCCTTCAGTAAGATTGAAACCATTTCCTTATAAAATGTCTTTAAAGTGAACTTTTGTATGAAACTTTCCTTAAACGGAGTCGGAATACTTCTAAATGATTATGGATGACCTCATAAGGTCTTTTATCAGTCATTTACGTATGTCGCCTCGAGTTGGTCCGAGGTGGGCCCATGGAGCCCCGATACCTCTTGTATGGCCTAAATTGCCTTCTTTCTGTCCGTTTTTCACAGGCAACATCTGAACTATCATTTTGACCATGATATGACTGTTTTTATATAAATCTTGCAAAATGGTTTTGACATCTGAAAATATGATTCTGGTGATAATTTGTCGTGCCTTCCCAAGTAGGATATAGGTGCGTATTATGAATACCATCCGAATACTCTGATTTGACTCGCCGCTTGGCATACTTCAGTTTGATTGAGTCTGTATGTGTGTGGTTTCTCATTAATCTGTTCGTGGATGTCTCAATGCTTCCTTCACTGCGTCCCGGGCCAGGTTCTGTTATCGTGCATATTCCTCTGCATTGTTCACCGCGTCCCTCGGTGTGCGGGCCGGGATCTGTTTATATCGGTATGATATTATGATCTGTGTATGGGGATGGCGGCCAGGATGGCACATTATCTGATTCTGTCTGTCCACCGCGTCCCGTACTAAGAGGGCCGGGTTCTGTTTACCGCGCCCCCATGACAGGGTCGGGATCTGTATGTATGTATGTAAGTGCTATCAGCATGTATGTAAGCACATGACTCTGTATGATTTTGTATGACTCTGCATGCATAATTCTGTCCGGCACACGTCTGTCTGTCCGTATGTATTGTGATTCTGTCTGTCCGTATGTATTATGATTCTGTCTGTCAGTCTGGACCATGATTCTGTCTGTCTGTCTGGATTATGACTCTGTCCGGTATACTTCCGTCTGTCTGTTCGGCTTATGATGCTGTCTATTATATTTCAGTGTTTCTGGTCCAGATTATGATTATGTTTAATACATTTCCGCTTTACATACTCGGTACATTTTTCGTACTGACCCCCGGTTCTTCGGGGGCTGCGTTACATGCCCGCAGGTACAGACGCACCTGGAGATACACCGCCAGTCTAGGACTCATATTCTGCTATTTTGAAGAGCTCCTTTGATCCGGAGCGAATACTTTTGGTATATATCTTTTGACATCTGTATATTCTGTATGTATGATAATTCTGGGTACGGCGGGGCCCTGTCCCGTCATCTGATTCTGTATGTCTGTTAGAGGCCTGTAGATATGTATGTGGGTTACGGGTTGCTACGATTCGGGTAGGTACGTACGATTTTGTGACTCTGTCCGTTATGTTAGCCTGATCGGCTTATATGTAATTTCAGTATGTGCGGATATGTGTACGTTATAGCGCGCGCTGCATTTGTATCGGCTTAAGTTTGTATACAGCTGGTGTGAATTATCTGTCTGATGCGCCAATTCTGGTAGGTAGGTACGTATGGGTATCCAGTTAGGATACCAGTCGCGGCCCACGGGTTTGGGTCGTGACAGAAGTGGTATGCGAGGGGTTAGTCCTCGGTATGTCTACAGGCCGTGTCTAGTAGAGTCTTGTTTATCGGTGTGTTGTGCACCACATCTATAAACAGGAGGCTACAGGGCATCTAGGATGTTACCCTTCTTTGAATCTTAAGTCGTGCGATAAAACTGTATTAGTAGGATGATCCCCTCCTGACGATTTGTTATGTTTTCAGCGATGCCTCCGAAGAAGGCTATCACGACCCAACCCCGTAGGCCGTGACTAGTACCCGATTTGGGCACCTAAACACATCTATCCAATGCTATCTCAAATGTTGACAAACGCATTCAAGTATAAAGCAGAAGCCGTCAAGGCTATATTTCAAATTTAGATAATTTCCAGAAAAATTTTGGCAGAGTTTCCTTTGTTTTACAGACTATCCAAAATAACCCTGCGCACAGAAAATACCAACAAAGGCTACACCGGCCAACAAAGCAACATGTAAACATATGCGGACCGGCCGCCGCGGCGAGTGGGATCGCCCCAAACACAACATATACACACATCCGTACAGAAAGACCCTAACCCACAAACATGTCCACAGACCTCTAAACAGACCGACAGAGTCATATGACGGGACAGGGCCCCGCCGTACCCGGAGTTTCCATACATACAGAATATACAGAAGACAGAAGATATATACCAAAAGTACACGCTCCGGACCAAAGGAGCTCTTCAAAATAGCATAATCTGAGCCCTAGACTGGCGGCGTATCTTCAGGTGCGTCTGTACCTGCGGGCATGTAACGCAGCCCCCGAAGAACCGGGGGTCAGTACGAAAAATGTACCGAGTATGTAAAGCAGAAACATAACAAACATAATCATAGTCTGAACCGGAAGCACAGAAATATAGCAAACGGAATCGTAATCCAACGAACAGACAGAGATATACCGGACAGAGTCGTAGTCCAGACAGACAGACGGAAGGATACCGGGCAGAATCATAGTCCAGACGGACAGACAGAATCATAATCCATACGGACAGACAGAATCAGAATCTAATCAGACAGACAGAATCATAATAGGGCACAAGGACGTGGTCGCCACTCCTGCCTTTGGCGCCACATCATATCATATTTCAGAAGATTTCACATCTTCGAACATCTCCGTCACATAACACATCATATCATAACCACGGTAACCCCGGGGACAGATCACACGCCGGGAAACTGGACACATCATACTTCGTAACATATACACGGTAACCGGGGACGACATATACCACAGTACCCCGTAACCGGACACATCATACTTCGGAATTCATACATGGGACCCGGCCCCCGACAATGGACTCGGCGGCCCATCCGCACGATATAAACCGGCCCGGGATCCGGTGAAAGGAAGCATCGAGACATCCATGAATAGATTAATGAGAAACCACATACATACAGATCGTTATACCGACTTAATCAAACTGAAGTAGGCCAAATGGCGAGTCAAATCAGAGTATTCGTATATCGTTCATAATATGCGCCTATATCCTGCTTGGGAAGGCACGACAGATTACTACCAGAATCAGATTTTCAGATGTCAAAGCCATTTTGTAAAATTTATATAAAAAGTAGTCATATCATGATCAGAATAATAGTCCAGATGTTGCTTTTGAGAAACGGACAGAAATAGGGCAATTTAGGTCATATAAAAAGTGTCGGGGCCTTGTGGGCCCCGACATACATAAATTATTGATAATAGACCTTAAGAGGTCATCCATAATCATTTGGGAGTATTCCGACTTCGTTTAGGAAGGTTTCATACAAAAGTTCACTTTAAGGACAAATTATAAGAAAAGTGATTCAGTCTCGCTGAAGGAATTGGAGCGGGTTTCCATCTCGAATTCCGGGGAACGAAGTCGTATTTAAGGCTCGCGGCCGAGCCTATTATGTTCAGAACATGCCTAAGAATGAAGGGGTAGGCTTTACATACCTTCGTTATGCTTTACGCTCGTTCAATCTCAATTCTCGTTTCGTCCAAAAACTGCAAATGGTCACTTTTACCCATTACTATTCATGAGACTTAAAAATTTCAATCTTAGCCAACACTTGTCTATAAAAATTTGGGCAGCATCTCCCCCATACATATAGCATCCCCGAGATGCAAACTCGGCCAAAACAATCAACAACATCAACAATTATCATAATTCACAATATACGCAATTAGTCTATTTTATGACATAATGCAATAATCCTCATTTCGACTTCACACTTCCGAATAAATACCAACATACTTTTATTCATTACTAATCAAGGTCATAACAATACCATTCGGAAGAATATCATACATTTCTACAATATATGCACGAGATATACACAAGACATACAAAACATGCAAACTTTCCATCAAAGCCATAACTTATCCAATTCTCCTAATCTTTAACATACACGTTCATAACACATTTCCGTCTTCCAAGTTCATCAACATTAATCATAATTGCGCCTTAACCACTTCATTTTCTTAATTTCATAAGATCATACTAAAACGACATACTTTCCGACAACAACTTAACAACAAATTCTTCATGTTAGCTTAACCCATTATTCTTCCATCTACTTCACAAATCCATAACAACACAATTAACATACTAACAAAATTTAATTCACCTTCCATCATTAACATACACCACACGGCCACACACTATAATTTCCAACTTCCACTAATTCATTCAACTTTCATTTCTAATACAAATTCCACCATATCCACAACTAGAATACAACATAAAAATTTAACTCATCACACTTATATATTTACATACACACACGGCCACAACACAACACACACCACACGGCTTGCACTTGCACATCACAACTCCACAATTCTCATCTAATTCTAATCATCATAACATATATACTTATTCCATAGCATGAGACATAGAATCCATACCTTTCCTTCTATTTCCAACTTTCCGCAAACGTGGTTCTTTCGCCAAACTAATTATACCACGTTGAAGAGCGTCTTGAGCTTGTTACTCATTCAAGAAAAACAAGATTTTTGGATTGATATTGAAGGCTAGAATTTTTTTTTTCTTTCCTCTTCTTTCTTTCCTTGGAGCCGAATTGTTGTTCTTTTTTTTTTTTTGATTTTTCCTTTGTTTTCTTGAAACTTCTAGGGCTAAGGATCCTTTTACAATTAATTGGCACATGCCAATTTAATTAAAACATGGGCTTGGGCCATGGTATGGCCGGCCACCTCCTAAATTTGGGCTCCAATTTTCTTATTTTATTTTGAGCCCAATTCATTAAAATATCGTTTTGTAATTTCCGAAATAAATTTCCAAAATTCCAACTTTGCCCCTTGGCCTCCCTCCGCATTTCACACCAACAATTTCATAGCCAACACACTCATACTAAATAAGGTTCAAATATAGCCTCACCTCGAAGGACCGCTGTAACCAGAAGCTGCACCTCGACCTCGGCCACGACTCGCTGGTACTGGCGCTGGTGCTGGTGCTCCTCGCCCTGTGGGGCGTATGGCTACCGAAGGAGAAGACGAGCCAGCAACTGACCCGGTAAGCTGGGCTGAACCACCTGGACCACCCCTATACGGACACTCTCTCATCGAATGGCCTTGTTGGCCACAAGAAAAGCAGGCACTAGTGGCACGATAACACTCACCAGGGTGATGCCTCCTGCAATAAGGACACCGAGGTATGGGTGGCCCCATCTGACTGAAACTCCTATTTACTCGCGAACTCGAAGCCATGGAGTCCTGTCCCGAGAACTGTGGGGGCGTACTGTGAGCTGGCTGGGACGAATACCTGTTACCCTGCCGCTGAGAAAACTCACTCTGAAATCCCACTGAGTACCCGGCCGATCTGGCTCTCTTAGGCCGGCTCCCGTCATGGCCCCTATCAGGCCGACGTTCCCTACGTCGGTCCTCCATGCCCTGGGCGTATGCCTGCACCCGGGCAACATGCATCCCTGGCTGAGAAGCCATCGCCAAGCACCCATCGATCAAATAAGGGTCTAGCCCCATCACATACCGGTGCACCCTATCGGCCATCTCGGCTACTATAGCGGGTGCATACCTAGCCAACGAGTCAAACTCTAGGCTATACTCTCGAACACTTCTACCGTTCTGTTTCAGATGCAAGAATCGATCAACCCTGGCTCTCCGTAGCTCTGGAGGTATAAAATGATCAAGAAAGGCCTTAGTAAACTCGGCCCATACTGCTGGGGAAGCGTCGTCACCCCTGGATAGCTGCCAGGACTCATACCAGTTCGCCGCTACCTCATATAACCGATACGAAGCCAACTCGACGGACTCAGTCGGCGAAGCCTTAATCAACCGTATCGTGCTCTCCATTTTTCTAATAAACTCCTGGGGGTCCTCTTTGGGTTTTGTCCCGGAGAATTCTGGAGGATTACATGTCAAGAACTCACGAGCCCTGGAGCTTTCATATCTGTCCAAACGACCACCCCCAAATCCATGCCTACGAACCTGCTCCGTCATCAGTGTGGTCAATAATTGAACCGCATCTCGCATAGCCCTGTCCTCTGCCCCTGGCTGTGGAGCTGGAGGCTCGGGCACTGGAACCCTGGGAGCTCGCGGTGGAGCCGCCCCCTGTGCTGCAGCTGTGGCTGCTCCAAGTCCCTCCGATACTGGTGGCGTAACAGAACTAGCCGTCGAAGGCACAACATTTGGCTCAATCTGGGCACGAGCCCTAGTAGTTACCTGTGCTCGGCTGGTCTCACCTGCCGCTGTAGACTTGCCCTTCTGGGCGGCTGTTGCCTTCTTTGGAGGCATCGCTGAAAACATAACAAATCGTTAGGAGGGGATCATCCTACTAATACAGTTCTATCGCACGATCTAAGATCCAAAGAGGGGTAACATCCTAGATGCCCTGTAGCCTCCTGTTTATAGATGTGGTGCACAACACACCGATAAACAAGACTCTACTAGACACGGCCTGTAGACATACCGAGGACTAACCGCTCTGATACAACTTCTGTCACGACCCAACCCCGTAGGCCGTGACTAGTACCCGATTTGGGCACCCAAACACATCTATCCAATGCTATCTCAAATGTTGACAAACGCATTCAAGTATAAAGCAGAAGCCGTCAAGGCTATATTTCAAATTTAGATAATTTCCAGAAAAATTTTGGCAGAGTTTCCTTTGTTTTACAGACTATCCAAAATAACCCTGCGCACAGAAAATACCAACAAAGGCTACACCGGGCAACAAAGCAACATGTAAACATATGCGGACCGGCCGCGGCGGCGAGTGGGATCGCCCCAAACACAACATATACACACATCCGTACAGAAAGACCCTAACCCACAAACATGTCCACAGACCTCTAAACAGACCGACAGAGTCATATGACGGGACAGGGCCCCGCCGTACCCGGAGTTTCCATACATACAGAATATACAGAAGACAGAAGATATATACCAAAAGTACACGCTCTGGACCAAAGGAGCTCTTCAAAATAGCAGAATCTGAGCCCTAGACTGGCGGCGTATCTTCAGGTGCGTCTGTACCTGCGGGCATGTAACGCAGCCCCCGAAGAACCGGGGGTCAGTACGAAAAATGTACCGAGTATGTAAAGCAGAAACATAACAAACATAATCATAGTCTGAACCGGAAGCACAGAAATATAGCAAACGGAATCATAATCAAACGAACCGACAGAGATATACCGGACAGAGTCGTTGTCCAGACAGACAGACGGAAGGATACCGGGCAGAATCATAGTCCAGACGGACAGACAGAATCATAATCCATACGGACAGACAGAATCCGAATCCAATCAGACAGACAGAATCATAATAGGGTACAAGGACGTGGTCGCCACTCCTGCCTTTGGCGCCACATCATATCATATTTCAGAAGATTTCACATCTTCGAACATCTCCGTCACATAACACATCATATCATAACCACGGTAACCCCGGGGACAGATCACACGCCGAGAAACCGGACACACCATACTTCGTAACATATACACGGTAACCGGGGATGACATATACCACAGTACCCCGGAACCGGACACATCATACTTCGGAATTCATACATGGGACCCGGCCCCCGACAAGGGACTCGGTGGCCCATCCGCACGATATAAACCGGCCCGGGATCCGGTGAAAGGAAGCATCGAGACATCCATGAATAGATTAATGAGAAACCACATACATACAAATCGTTATACCGACTCAATCAAACTGAAGTAGTCCAAATGGCGAGTCAAATCAGAGTATTCGTATAGCGTTCATAATATGCGCCTATATCCTACTTGGGAAGGCACGACAGATTATTACCAGAATCAGATTTTCAGATGTCAAAGCCATTTTGTAAAATTTATATAAAAAGTAGTCATATCATGATCAGAATAATAGTCCAGATGTTGCCTATGAGAAACGGACAGAAATAGGGCAATTTAGGTCATATAAAAAGTGTCGGGGCCTTGTGGGCCCCGACATACGTAAATTACTGATAATAGACCTTAAGAGGTCATCCATAATCATTTGGGAGTATTCCGACTTCGTTTAGGAAGGTTTCATACAAAAGTTCACTTTAGGGACAAATTATAAGAAAAGTGATTCAGTCTCGCTGAAGGAATTGGAGCGGGTTTCCATCTCGAATTCCGGGGAACGAAGTCGTATTTAAGGCTCGCGGTCGAGCCTATTATGTTCAGAACATGCCTAAGAATGAAGGGGTAGGCTTTACATACCTTAGTTATGCTTTACGCTCGTTCAATCTCAATTCCCGTTTCGTCCAAAAGCTGCAAATGGTCACTTTTACCCATTACTATTCATGAGACTTAAAAATTTCAATCTTAGCCAACACTTGTCTATAAAAATTTGGGCAGCATCTCCCCCCTACATATAGCATCCCCGAGATTCAAACTCGGCCAAAACAATCAACAACATCAACAATTATCATAATTCACAATATACGCAATTAGTCTATTTTATGACATAATGCAATAATCCTCATTTCGACTTCACACTTCCGAATCAATACCAACATACTTTTATTCATTACTAATCAAGGTCATAACAATACCATTCGGAAGCATATCATACATTTCTACAACATATGCACGAGATATACACAAGACATACAAAACATGCAAACTTTCCATCAAAGCCATAACTTATCCAATTCTCCTAATCTTTAACATACACGTTCATAACACATTTCCGTCTTCCAAGTTCATCAACATTAATCATAATTGCGCCTTAACCACTTCATTTTCTTAATTTCATAAGATCATACTAAAACGACATACTTTCCGACAACAACTTAACAACATATTCTTCATGTTAGCTTAACCCATTATTCTTCCATTTACTTCACAAAGCCATAACAACACAATTAACATACTAACAAAATTTAATTCACCTTCCATCATTAACATACACCACACGGCCACACACTATAATTTCCAACTTCCACTAATTCATTCAACTTTCATTTCTAATACAAATTCCACCATATCCACAACTAGAATACAACATAAAAATTTAACTCATCACACTTATATATTTACATACACACACGGCCACAACACAACACACACCACACGGCTTGCACTTGCACATCACAACTCCACAATTCTCATCTAATTCTAATCATCATAACATATATACTTATTCCATAGCATGAGACATAGAATCCATACCTTTCCTTCTATTTCCAACTTTCCGCAAATGTGGTTCTTTCGCCAAACTAATTATACCACGTTGAAGAGCGTCTTGAGGTTGTTACTCATTCAAGAAAAACAAGATTTTTGGATTGATATTGAAGGCTATAAAAAAAAATTTTCTTTCCTCTTCTTTCTTTCCATGGAGCCGAATTGCTGTTCTTTTTTTTTTTTTTTGATTTTTCCGTTGTTTTCTTGAAACTTCTAGGGCTAAGGATCCTTTTACAATTAATTGGCACATGCCAATTTAATTAAAACATGGGCTTGGGCCATGGTATGGCCGGCCACCCCCTAAATTTGGGCTCCAATTTTCTTATTTTACTTTGAGCCCAATTCATTAAAATCTCGTTTTGTAATTTCCGAAATAAATTTCCAAAATTCGAACTTTGCCCCTTGGCCTCCCTCCGCATTTCACACCAACAATTTCATAGCCAACACACTCATACTAAATAAGGTTCAAATATAGCCTCACTCCTTCCAAGTAAAAAAAAATATCTCAAACTTTCCGAATATGCAAAAACGCCGGATATAACAAAGGCAACAGCTGCCCAGAAGGGCAAAGCGGGGGTGGAGGTAGGAGAAACCAGCCGGGCCCAGAGAGTTACCAGGGCCAGTGCGCGGTTAGCGCTTGAGGATGAGCCCCTGTCAGCCGGCTCTGTTACACCGCCCTTATCAGAGGAGATTGGAGCAGCAGCAGCTGCTGATCAGAGGGCGGCTCCACCGCGAGCTCCCGGGGTTCCAGTGCCCGAGCCTCCAGCTCCACAGCCAGGGGCGGAGGACAGGGCCATGCGAGATGCGGTTCAGTTATTGACCACACTGATGACAGAGCAGGTTCGCAGGCATTGATTTGGGGGTGGTCGTGCGGACAGATATGAAAGCTCCGGGGCTCGCGAGTTTTTGACATGTAATCCTCCAGAATTCACCGGGACAAAACCCGAAGAGGACCCCCAGGAGTTCATTAGAAAGATGGAGAGTACGATACGGTTGATTAAGGCTTCGCCGACTGAGTCCGTCGAGTTGGCTTCGTATCGGGTATATGAGGTAGCGGCGAACTGGTATGAGTCCTGGCAGCTATCCAGGGGTGACGATGCTCCCCCAGCAGTATGGGCCGAGTTTACTAAGGCCTTTCTTGATCATTTTCTACTTCCAGAGCTGCGGAGAGCTAGGGTTGATCGATTCTTGAACCTGAGACAGAACGGTAGGAGTGTTCGAGAGTATAGCCTAGAGTTTGACTCACTCGCTAGGTATGCACCCGCTATAGTAGCTGAGATGGCCGACAGGGTGCACCGGTACGTGATGGGGCTGGACCCGTATTTGATTGATAGTTGCCTGGCGGTGGCTTCTCAGCCAGGGATGCATATAGCCCGGGTACAGGCACACGCCCAGGGCATGGAGGACCGACGTAAGGAACGTCGGCCTGATAGGGGTCACGACAGGAGCCGACCTAAGAGAGCCAGATCGACCGGCTATTCCGGGGGATTTCAGAGCGAGTTTTCTCAGCGGCAGGGTAACAGGTATTCGTCCCAGCCAGCATACAGTACGCCCCCACAGTTCTCAGGACAAAGCTCCAGAATTCTAGGCTCACAGGTGAGCAGAGGTCCCAGTCAATCGAGGCCACCTATGCCCCCTTGTTCTTACTGTGGGAGACCCCACCCGGGGGAGTGTTATCGCGCTACAGGCGCTTGTTATTTTTTGTGGCAGCCCAGATCATCGTGTTAGAGAGTGCCCGCATAAGGGTGGTTCAGGTTCAGTCCAGCCTGCTGGGTCAGCTGCTGGCTCATCTTCTCCTTCGGCAGCCATACGCCCCACGGGGCGAGGAGCACCAGCACCAGCACCAGCGCCAGCGAGTCGTGGCAGGGGTCGTGGTGCGGCTTCTGGTTACAGCGGTCCTTCGAACCGCGTATTTGCATTGACCGGCTGGCAGGACCCAGGAGCGTCTTCAAGCGCACACCCAGGTATCTTAGTGATCTTTTCTTGAGGATTATGTGTATGAATGGGTCTATACTTTATCATATTATGTGATTTTCTTCTTCTGGGTATTAATAAGAGCAAGGTAATTGTTAACCTAATAGACATTGAGAATTCGGAAGGGCGATATGGAAATTGTATGGTTTAGCCCGGGGTGGGACCCACTATGAGAATTTCCCGAAAATTTATTAAGACCCCGATCTGCCCTAAATTACGTGACAAAGGTCATGCGGGGCAATCGACGAAATTATATTAGTCGTAACGCGCCAAAATGCATGAAAGTTTCAAGGTTAAGCGTGCTAAGGCCAGAGCAATTCCGGGATGGGTGACCCCCCTGGGAAGTAATGCAAAATTTTTCACAAGTGTAAGTATGATAGATGTAAATGGAAATTTGGGGGTAACCTAAAGAAAGAGCGAATGTGTGGAGTAACTAGTGCCCTTACATGAGTCGCGCAGACCGGTGCGGGCTAAATGGGCGAAAAGAAGGAGCACAATACCGCTCGAGAAATTGAGCGAATTTGAATAACGGTCGGAGATGTTCGCAAGTAAGATATTAGTAAACGTATATGTATGTGTGTATTTGTATGTGTATGACCTTCGTCTGGTGCCCACGTGGATCAAGAGTCGAGTCCCGGCGACTAATGTTGTGATAAACGAAAGGTTTTACTAAACCGAATACATGAAACGAAGCAAAGACGAGGACACGAATGTGGTCAAAAATATATAATAGATAAACTTCGGTTACGTTACCACTTAGTCTAGTGCGACGATATCCGAAAAAGAAAATGAGTATGGATAGTAGGAAAGATGAAGAATAAGAAATGTGAATAAACAGAATCCTCGAAAGAGTTGACAAGCGACGCGTAAGACGATTTGTATAACAATCTGACGAACAAGTTTGTGAATGAGTAAACGGATTTTGACGAGACAATCCGTGGTATAATTGTCAGGGTGAACAATGAAACGTCGACAAAGGGAAATTTTCGTAGATCACTGGAGCCTTAATAGGGGTGGTTTGATGCTAATCAAAACTCTCTGTTATACACTTCTGCACTTCTGACTTTGATAAGGTTCTGCCTAATAAGCCCCTGTACTTCTGAGTCCGATTACATTTCTGTCTGATATGCCTCTGTACGATTGACTCTGGATACGAATCTGTCCGATATATCTCTGTACGTCTGATTCTGATTACGAATTTGATACATCTCTGTACGTCTAATTCTGATCGCGGATCTGTCTGATACCCTCCCATGCATCTGACTTTGACTACGAATCCGTCCGCCATAGTTTAGTATGTTTGCCTCCGATTACGAATCCGTCCGATATGCTCATGTGCGTCCGATCTCAGTTCTGAATCTGTTTGGTACGACGTGTAATCATGATGATGTGGTAAGGAACCGAAGAGTATGAGAAGAAGTGATAGTAAGTATAATGTCTGAAAATCTTTGAAGGAAAAGGAAGAAAGGACACAATGTCTGTGAAAGAGCGAAAAGCATTCATCTGTTACGAGAGTATAGTTTATGGCCTAGTGACTCTGTGGGATATGAGAAAATACGTTATGAAAGCATATGAGTCAGCAATGTGAAGAATTACTCCGTTATTTTGGTAAAGAATCCATATCGGAAAGTCAACGAAGGACGATTATAAAAAGAACCCTCCCGAAGTAGTATGACGCCCCATGAGGTCAATTTAACATTCGAGGACGAATGTTTTAAAGGGGGGGGAGGATGTTACATCCGGCATTTTTGCATATTCGAAAAATTTGAGATGACTTGGCTTGTAATGAATAAGGCCATAATTGGACCTTACTTGGTATGAATGTGTTGGCTATGAATACATTGGTGTGGAATTACGAAAGGAGGCCAAGGGCAAAGTTGGAATTTTGGAAACTTGTGCCATGAATTACAATTATTTAGCCAACAATTGGGCTAAAAAAAAAAGAAATAAGGCCCAGAAAGGGAAGGCCCAACCGGCCTTATGCCCTTGACCCAAGCCCATGGAATTAATTTCTATGTGGTAATATATATTCATCTATATCCTATAGAAGCTTCAAGAAAAACAAAGAACAAACAAGAGAAAAAGAGAGAGAGAGAGAGAGAGAGAGAGAGCACGGCCAAGAGGAGAAGAGAATGAAAAGAAAGAAAAAAATTCTTGGAGCCTAATCTTCAAAAAATTCATTTCTTGTGGGATTATTACCAAGCTCAAGGTTCTCTACAACTTGGTATAATTATTTTGGCAAGAGGATAACTCTAGTGGCAAGTGAAGAACTTGAAGGAAAGGTAAGGATTCTATGCTTTTGTTATGTTATGGAAGGTATATGTATGATGTAGTGTGTGGAAATGAATGAAAAGCATGAAAATTTTGTGTGTTGGGATGTTTTGCATGTTGGCCGTGTGCATATATATATATATATATATATATATATATATATATATATATTGCATGGCTATGATGACTTGAATTCATGTTGGAATCTTGTTGTAGTTAATGTGGGAATTGTATTAGAAATGAAAGTTGAACGAATTAGTGGAAGTTGGAAAAAAATAGGTTGTGGCCGTGTGGTGTGATGTGGATAATGGAATGTGAATAAATTTTATTAGTATGTTAAATGTTTAATTGTGAAGTGAATGAAAGAGTAATGGTTTTTGTTGTTATGGAAAAATGATTATTAAGTTGTTGTAGGAAAACATGCAAGTTTATTATAATTATGTAAATGCGGAAGTGAAAGTAGGAAGATGCAAATTATGGTTATCATTGATGGAGTTGGAAGGTAAGAATATGTTATGGATGTTTATGCTAAAAGATTGGAAATTGTGGATGAATTATGCCTTTGGTAGGAAGCTTGTATATTGTGTATACCTTATGTATATTTGGCGAAAATGATATGATATGTCTCCGAATCATGTTGCAATGACCTTAATAAGTGATGAATATGAAAATGGTAAGATTGGTTTGGAAGTGTAAGGTCGGAATGAAAGATATTGTGTTATGTCGGAAAGATGGCTAGTAATGCCATATTGCATATTTTGTAATACTTGTTGTTGTTATTGATGTTGTTGTTGGGTGCTGTGTTGATATATTAAGCCGAGCTAAGTCTCGGGGATGTTAAATATATAGGGGAAATGCTGCCGAAATTTCGGTAGGCAATTATGTGATTAAGTATGGAATCCTAAAGGCTTGAATTGACAATTGGTAAACTTGACCATTTCTAGATTCTGGACGAAATTGGAATCGAAGCCAAGCGAGCGTAAGGCGCAATCGAGGTATGTAAAGCCTTCCCCTTTATTCTTAGGCATGTTCTGAACATGATAGGCTCGACCGTGAGCCTTAAATACGACTCCGTTCCTCGGAATTCGAGATGGAAATCCGCTCCAATTCCTTCAGTAAGATTGAAACAATTTCCTTATAAAATGTCTTTAAAGTGAACTTTTGTATGAAACTTTCCTTAAACGGAGTCGGAATACTTCTAAATGATTATGGATGACCTCATAAGGTCTTTTATCAGTCATTTACGTATGTCGCCTCGAGTTGGTCCGAGGTGGGCCCATGGAGCCCTGATACCTCTTGTATGGCCTAAATTGCCTTCTTTCTGTCCGTTTTTCACAGGCAACATCTGAACTATAATTTTGACCATGATATGACTGTTTTTATATAAATCTTACAAAATGGTTTTGACATCTGAAAATATGATTCTGGTGATAATCTGTCGTGCCTTCCCAAGTAGGATATAGGCGCGTATTATGAATACCATCCGAATACTCTGATTTGACTCGCCGCTTGGCATACTTCATTTTGATTGAGTCTGTATGTGTGTGGTTTCTCATTAATCTGTTCGTGGATGTCTCAATGCTTCCTTCACTGCGTCCCGGGCCAGGTTCTGTTATCGTGAATATTCCTCTGCATTGTTCACCGCGTCCCTCGGTGTGCGGGTCGGGATCTGTTTATATCGGTATGATATTATGATCTGTGTATGGGGATGGCGGCCAGGATGGCACATTATCTGATTCTGTCTGTCCACCGCGTCCCGTACTAAGAGGGCCGGGTTCTGTTTACTGCTCCCCCATGACAGGGCCGGGATCTGTATGTATGTATGTAAGAGCTATCAGCATGTATGTAAGCACACGACTCTGTATGATTCTGTATGACTCTGCATGCATAATTTTGTCCGGCACACGTGTGTCTGTCCGTATGTATTGTGATTCTGTCTGTCCGTATGTATTATGATTCTGTTTGTCAGTCTGGACCATGATTCTGTCTGTCTGTCTGGATTATGACTCTGTCCGGTATACTTCCGTCTGTCTGTTCGGCTTATGATGCTGTCTATTATATTTCAGTGTTTCTGGTCCAGATTATGATTATGTTTAATACATTTCCGCTTTACATACTCGGTACATTTTTCGTACTGACCCCCGGTTCTTCGGGGGCTGCGTTACATGCCCGCAGGTACAGACGCACCTGGAGATACACCGCCAGTCTAGGACTCAGATTCTGCTATTTTGAAGAGCTCCTTTGATCCGGAGCGAATACTTTTGGTATATATCTTCTGACATCTGTATATTCTGGGTACGGCGGGGCCCTGTCCCGTCATCTGATTCTGTATGTCTGTTAGAGGACTGTAGATATGTATGTGGGTTACGGGTTGCTACGATTCGGGTAGGTACGTACGATTTTGTGACTCTGTCCGTTATGTTAGCCTCATCGGCTTATATGTAATTTCAGTATGTTCGGATATGTGTACGTTATAGCGCGCGCTGCAATTGTATTGGCTTAAGTTTGTATTCAGCTGGTGTGAATTATCTGTCTGATGTGCCAATTCTGGTAGGTAGGTATGTATGGGTATCCAGTTAGGATACCAGTCGCGGCCCACGGGGTTGGGTCGTGACAGAAGTGGTATCAGAGCGGTTAGTCCTTGGTATGTCTACAGGCCGTGTCTAGTAGAGTCTTGTTTATCGGTGTGTTGTGCACCACATCTATAAACAGGAGGCTACAGGGCATCTAGGATGTTACCCTTCTTTGAATCTTAGATCGTGGGATAGAACTGTATTAGTAGGATGATCCCCTCCTGACGATTTGTTATGTTTTCAGCGATGCCTCCGAAGAAGGCAACAGCTGCCCAGAAGGGCAAAGCGGGGGTGGAGGTAGGAGAAACCAGCCGGGCCCAGAGAGTTACCAGGGCCAGTGCGCGGTTAGCGCTTGAGGATGAGCCCCAGTCAGCCGGCTCTGTTACACCGCCCTTATCAGAGGAGATTGGAGCAGCAGCAGCTGCTGATCAGAGGGCGGCTCCACCGCGAGCTCCCGGGGTTCCAGTGCCCGAGCCTCCAGCTCCACAGCCAGGGGCGGAGGACAGGGCCATGCGAGATGCGGTTCAGTTATTGACCACACTGAAGACAGAGCAGGTTCGCAGGCATGGATATGCGGGTGGTCGTGCGGACAGATATGAAAGCTCCAGGGCTCGTGAGTTTTTGACATGTAATCCTCCAGAATTCTCCGGGACAAAACCCGAAGAGGACCCCCAGGAGTTCATTAGAAATATGGAGAGTACGATACGGTTGATTAAGGCTTCGCCGACTGAGTCCGTCGAGTTGGCTTCGTATCAGTTATATGAGGTAGCGGCGAACTGGTATGAGTCCTGGCAGCTATCCAGGGGTGACGATGCTCCCCCAGCAGTATGGGCCGAGTTTACTAAGGCCTTTCTTGATCATTTACTACCTCCAGAGCTGCGGAGAGCTAGGGTTGATCGATTCTTGAACCTGAGACAGAACGGTAGGAGTGTTCAAGAGTATAGCCTAGAGTTTGACTCACTGGCTAGGTATGCACCCGCTATAGTAGCTGAGATGGCCGACAGGGTGCACCGGTACGTGATGGAGCTGGACCCTTATTTGATTGATAGTTGCCTGGCGGTGGCTTCTCAGCCAGGGATGCATATTGCCCGGGTACAGGCACACGCCCCGGGCATGGAGGACCGACGTAGGGAACGTCGGCCTGATAGGGGTCACGACAGGAGCCGGCCTAAGAGAGCCAGATCGACCGGCTATTCCGGGGGATTTCAGAGCGAGTTTTCTCAGCGGCAGGGTTACAGGTATTCATCCCAGCCAGCGCACAGTACGCCCCCACAGTTCTCAGGACAGAGCTCCAGAGTTCCAGGCTCACAGGTGAGCAGAGGTCCCGGTCAATCGAGGCCACCTATGCCCCCTTATTCTTACTGTGGGAGACCCCACCCGGGGGAGTGTTATCGCGCTACAAGCGCTTGTTATTTTTTGTGGCAGCTCAGATCATCGTGTCAGAGAGTGCCCGCATAAGGGTGGTTCAGGTTCAGTCCAGCCTGCTGGGTCAGCTGCTGGCTCGTCTTCTCCTTCGGCAGCCATACGCCCCACGGGGCAAGGAGCACCAGCACCAGCACCAGCACCAGCGCCAGCGAGTCGTGGCAGGGGTCGTGGTGCAGCTTCTGGTTACAGCGGTCCTTTGAACCGCGTATTTGCATTGACCGACCGGCAGGACCCAGGAGCGTCTTCAAGCGCACACCCAGGTATGTTAGAGATCTTTTCTTGAGGAATATGTGTATGAATGGGTCTATACTTTATCATATTATGTGATTTTCTTCTTCTGGGTATTAATAAGAGCAAGGTAATTGTTAACCTGATAGACATTGAGAATTCGGAAGGGCGATATGGAAATTGTATGGTTTAGCCCGGGGTGGGACCCACTATGAGAATTTCCCGAAAATTTATTAAGACCCCGATCTGCCCTAAATTACGTGACAAAGGTCGTGCGGGGCAATCGACGAAATTATATTAGCCGTAACGCGCCAAAATGCATGAAAGTTTCGAGGTTAAGCGTGCTAAGGCCAAAGCAATTCCGGGATGGGTGACCCCCCTGGGAAGTAATGCAAAAATTTTCACAAGTGTAAGTATGATAGATATAAATGGAAATTTGGGGGTAACCTAAAGAAAGAGCGAATGTGTGGAGTAACTAGTGCCCTTACTTGAGTCGCGCAGACCGGTGCAGACTAAATGGGCGAAAAGAAGGAGCGCAATACCGCTCGAGAAATTGAGCGAATTTGAATAACGGTCAGAGACGTTCGCAAGTAAGATATTAGTAAACGTATATGTATGTGTGTATTTGTATGTGTATGACCTTCGTCTGGTGCCCACGTGGATCAAGAGCCGAGTCCCGGCGACTAATGTTGTGATAAACGAAAGGTTTTACTAAACCGAATACATGAAATGAAGCAAAGACGAGGATACGAATGTGGTCAAAAATATATAATAGATAAACTCCGGTTACGTTACCACTTAGTCTAGTGCGACGATATCCGAAAAAGAAAATGAGTATGGATAGTAGGAAAGATGAAGAATAAGAAATGTGAATAAACAGAATCCTCGAAAGAGTTGACAAGCGACGCGTAAGACGATTTGTATAACAATCTGACGAACAAGTTTGTGAATGAGTAAACGGATTTTGACGAGATAATCCGTGGTATAATTGTTAGGGTGAACAATGAAACGTCGACAAAGGGAAATTTTCGTAGATCACTGGAGCCTTAATAGGGGTGGTTTGATGCTAATCAAAACTCTATCTGTTATACACTTCTGCACTTCTGACGTTGATAAGGTTCTGCCGAATACGCCCCTGTACTTCTGAGTCCGATTACATTTCTGTCTGATATGCCTCTGTACGATTGACTCTTGATATGAATCTGTCTGATATATCTCTGTACGTCTGATTCTGATTACGAATCTGTTTGATACATCTATGTACGTATAATTCTGATCGCGGATCTGTCTGATACCCTCCCATGCATCTGACTTTGACTACGAATCCGTCCGCCATAGTTTAGTACGTTTGCCTCCGATTACGAATCCGTCCGATATGCTCCTATGCGTCCGATCTCAGTTCTGAATCTGTTTGGTACGACGTGGAATCATGATGATGTGGTAAGGAACCGAAGAGTATGAGAAGAAGTGATAGTAAGTATAATGTCTGAAAAGCTTTGAAGGAAAAGGAAGAAATGACACAATGTCTGTGAAAGAGCGAAAAGCATTCATCTGTTACGAGAGTATAGTTCATGGCCTAGTGACTCTGTGGGATATGAGAAAATACGTTATGAAAGCATATGAGTCTGCAATGTGAAGAATTACTCCGTTATATTAGTAAAGAATCCATATCGGAAAGTCAACGAAGGACGATTATAAAAAGAACCCTCCCGAAGTAGTATGACGCCCCATGAGGTCAATTTAACATTCGAGGACGAATGTTTTAAAGGGGGGGAGGATGTTACATCCGGCATTTTTGCATATTCGAAAAATTTAAGATGACTTGGCTTGTAATGAATAAGGCCATAATTGGACCTTACTTGGTATGAATGTGTTGGCTATGAATACATTGGTGTGGAATTACGAAAGGAGGCTAAGGGCAAAGTTGGAATTTTGGAAACTTGTGCCATGAATTACAATTATTTAGCCAACAATTGGGCTAAAAAAAAAAGAAATAAGGCCCAAAAAGGGAAGGCCCAACCGGCCATATGCCCTTGACCCAAGCCCATGGAATTAATTTCCATGTGGTAATATATATTCATCTATATCCTATAGAAGCTTCAAGAAAAACAAAGAACAAACAAGAGAAAAAGAGAGAGATAGAGCACGGCCAAGAGGAGAAGAGAAAGAAAAGAAAGAAAAAATTTCTTGGAGCCTAATCTTGGTTCAAACAATTCATTTCTTGTGGGATTATTACCAAGCTCAAGGTTCTCTACAACTTGGTATAACTATTTTGGCAAGAGGACAACTCTACTGGCAAGTGAAGAACTTGAAGGAAAGGTAAGGATTCTATGCTTTTGTTATGTTATGGAAGGTATATGTATGATGTAGTGTGTGGAAATGAATGAAAAGCATGAAAATTTTGTGTGTTGGGATGTTTTGCATGTTGGCCGTGTGCATATATATATATATATATATATATTGCATGCCTATGATGACTTGAATTCATGTTGGAATCTTGTTGTAGTTAATGTGGGAATTGTATTAGAAATGAAAGTTGAACGAATTAGTGGAAGTTGGAAAAAATAGGTTGTGGCCGTGTGGTGTGATGTGGATAATGGAATGTGAATAAATTTTATTAGTATGTTAAATGTGTAATTGTGAAGTGAATGAAAGAGTAATGGTTTTTGTTGTTATGGAAAAATGATTATTAAGTTGTTGTAGGAAAACATGCAAGTTTATTATGATTATGTAAATGCGAAAGTGAAAGTAGGAAGATGCAAATTATGGTTTTCATTGATGGAGTTGGAAGGTAAGAATATGTTATGGATGTTTATGCTAAAAGATTGGAAATTGTGGATGAATTATGCCTTTGGTAGGAAGCTTGTATATTGTGTATACCTTATGTATATTTGGCGAAAACGATATGATATGTCTCTGAATCATGTTGTAATGACCTTGATAAGTGATGAATATGAAAATGGTAAGATTGGTTTAGAAGTGTAAGGTCGGAATGAAAGATATTGTGTTATGTCGGAAAGATGGCTAGTAATGCCATATTGCATATTTTGTAATACTTGTTGTTGTTATTGATGTTGTTGTTGATACAGTAAGATTGAAACAATTTCCTTATAAAATGTCTTTAAAGTGAACTTTTGTATGAAACTTTCCTTAAACGGAGTCGGAATACTTCTAAATGATTATGGATGACCTCATAAGGTCTTTTATCAGTCATTTACGTATGTCGCCTCGAGTTGGTCCGAGGTGGGCCCATGGAGCCCCGATACCTCTTGTATGGCCTAAATTGCCTTCTTTCTATCCGTTTTTCACAGGCAACATCTGAACTATCATTTTGACCATGATATGACTGTTTTTATATAAATCTTGCAAAATGGTTTTGACATCTGAAAATATGATTCTGGTGATAATCTGTCGTGCCTTCCCAAGTAGGATATAGGCGCGTATTATGAATACCATCCGAATACTCTGATTTGACTCGCCGCTTGGCATACTTCAGTTTGATTGAGTCTGTATGTGTGTGGTTTCTCATTAATCTGTTCGTGGATGTCTCAATGCTTCCTTCATTGAGTCCCGGGCCAGGTTCTGTTATCGTGCATATTCCTCTGCATTGTTCACCGCGTCCCTCGGTGTGCGGGCCGGGATCTGTTTATATCGGTATGATATTATGATCTGTGTATGGGGATGGCAGCCAGGATGGCACATTATCTGATTCTATCTGTCCACCGCGTCCCGTACTAAGAGGGTCGGGTTCTGTTTACCGTGCCCTCATGACAGGGCCGGGATCTGTATGTATGTATGTAAGTGCTATCAACATGTATGTAAGCACATGACTCTGTATGATTCTGTATGACTCTGCATGCATAATTCTGTCCGGCACACGTGTGTCTGTCCGTATGTATTGTGATTCTGTCTGTCCGTATGTATTATGATTCTGTCTGTCAGTCTGGACCATGATTCTGTCTGTCCGTCTGGATTATGACTCTGTCCGGTATACTTCCGTCTGTCTGTTCGGCTTATGATGCTGTCTATTATATTTCAGTGTTTCTGGTCCAGATTATGATTATGTTTAATACATTTCCGCTTTACATACTCGGTACATTTTTCGTACTGACCCCCGGTTCTTCGGGGGCTGCGTTACATGCCCGCAGGTACAGACGCACCTGGAGATACACCGCCTGTCTAGGACTCAGATTCTGCTATTTTGAAGAGCTCCTTTGATCCGGAGCGAATACTTTTGGTATATATCTTCTGACATCTGTATATTCTGTATGTATGATAATTCTGGGTACGGCGGGGCCCTGTCCCGTCATCTGATTCTGTATGTCTGTTAGAGGCCTGTAGATATGTATGTGGGTTACGGGTTGCTACGATTCGGGTAGGTACGTACGATTTTGTGACTCTGTCCGTTATGTTAGCCTCATCGGCTTATATGTAATTTCAGTATGTTCGGATATGTGTACGTTATAGCGCGCGCTGCATTTGTATTGGCTTAAGTTTGTATACAACTGGTGTGAATTATCTGTCTGATGCGCCAATTCTGGTAGGTAGGTACGTATGGGTATCCAGTTAGGATACCAGTCGCGGCCCACGGGGTTGGGTCGTGACAGGTTACTACTGGGATCATATGGAAAATGACACAAAGAATCTTGTTCGGAAATGTGATCGATGCCAAAGGCACGCCCTAATGATCCAACAGCTAAGGGAATTGCTTCATCTAGTATTGTCCCCACAGCCATTCATGAAATAGGGAATGGACATCGTTGGCCCTTTGCTTTGGGCACCAAGTGTTATACCCCGTATTTTATACGTCGAGTTGTTCGCAAAAGAATCGACGCGAGTTAAAGACGGAACCCTTCCCGGACACGAAATAGAAATTTTTAATTTTCAATTTTAATTAGAACATAAATTGTTTATAAATTTTATTTAGTATAAAAATATTATTATTGGAGATTAGGAATTAATTAATTGTTCTTATATTATTAAGTAGGAATTAGTAATTAATTAAATTAATTAATATTAAATAAACTAGTGGGCCCCACCCGATATATATATTTTTTTTAAAAAGGAGGAAATTTGTCATCAAATAAGATGACATCTGGTGGGCACGTGGGAGTCTTAGAAAGCCCATATATATACAATACCAACAATTCATGAAATCACATTTCATGACATTTGAACAAAGAACCAAACAAAGAAGTCAAAAAACAAAAAGGGGGGGGGGGGGGGGGGGGGAAATCTCTCTCGGCCATGGCTGAGCTTTAAGAGGATTTTCAGACCTTGATTCAATTAATTACCTTGGTGTTTTTAATCAAATTAAGGTCACGAAAACAAAGATTAATCGTTGAAGGGCAACAAGGATCCTTGTCCTTTTAATTTGCAAATTCTAGCCGTGAAGGGTCAAGTGTTAAGGTATGAATTGATCACTTCGTATATGTTTTAGGGTGCGTTTGGTGTGTTGTGAATATATGTAAACGTGAATTAGATGTTTAAAAAATGGTGTATGTTGATGTTGGAAAGTTGTCCAAGCCGTGGACTGTTTTAGGAAAAATGATGGATTGATTTTACTTAATATTTTGGTTGTTGTTGTTATGGATTGCATGGTGAGAATGAAGGCTTAATGGTTCAAGTTCAAGTTGTAATTGTTTGTGGGCTGTTCTAAATAGGCAAAGAAAATTTATTTTTAAGTTATGGTTGTGATTATCATGGATTATATGGCGAAGGGTTTAGAAAGCTAAAATTGAAATTGTATTGGTACGGATATGTTGTTGTTCTTGTTGAATTGAAGGAATTGGAAATATACATGTGTCCATATATTGTTATTGGTATTTCTGTGTCAACAGAAGAGCAATTGGAAATTTGGGATAGGTGAACATATAGGGGAAGTGTTTCCGAATTTTCGCTAAAGTTTCAGATAATAGAAAACCTAAGCGAGAATATATATAGACTGAAATGTAGGTCCTATAAAAGAATGAACTATGGATTTGCGAACTAGAAAATGTAGTTACTAACGACAACGTCACTTTTATACAAATAGGCGAAAAGAGCGGCGAGGCGAAAAAGATTCACGAATAGCCGCCGACAGGTATGTGAAGCCTATCCCTTCTTTATTTTGGCATGTCCTAGATGTAAGTAAGATATGATATGAGCTTTGGGGTAATTCTATTCACGAGTTTCGAGTATGATTTATGATTCTTATTCCCTTCTTGATGTTAGAACGCTCAGGATAGTCGAGCTATTGCCCTCGAGTCTTTTATATGATTGAATAGTAAATGATGCATAAAAGTTCCTATTCCTAAAGGGTCCCATAATTAATAATGTCCTTAACTTTCATAAGCTGTTCCTTATTGATTTGATACATGTCTATGATCCCTGAGACTTTCCTTTATGTAGTTCGTAATGACATTTAGAGAGAACTTAATATGACTATCATCCTGAAACTCGAGAATTAATTAGTCTACTTGTCTATTGAGTTTCTAAAGAGGATTTGGGTACATATGGTTACTTATTACTCTGCTCATGCTTACTGTTACATCTTTCACTGAGTCCCGGGCCAGGACATGTTTTCGTGCACAGATCCACTGCATTATTCACCGAGTACCTCACTAGAGGGCCGGGACACGTTATATGTATATGTATATGATGATATGATGATATGATGACATGATGATATGGGGATGGCGGCCAGGATGGCATATGATGATTTTATTCACCGAGTCCCTCACTAGAGGGCCGGGACACGTTATATGTACATGTATATGATGATTTTATTTACTGAGTCCCTCACTAGAGGGCCGGGACACGTTATATATGCATATGTACAGGATGATTAGATATTGACACGCATGATTTATGTTCAAAGGTAAGCCTTGTGGGTTTCTGGTTAATGTACCGGTTTCTACACTCCTTGTTTTAGTATGATCTTTGTTATATCCCGTGTTTTCGCATAATTGGAATCATGAAATAATTAGAACTTGTATGTTATAAGGCAATATTTTGATTTTAGCTAATATGCCCATGTCGTTTATAAAAATATTGGTGTGGAAATTCGGAGGAAGTCCAAGGGCAAAAATTGGAATTTCGGAAATTAGTTTCGGGCATTAAAAAATGAGAGTTTTAATGAATTGGGCTCAACCAAAAACATAAGAAAATTGAGGCCCAAACTTAAGGGGTGGTCGGCCAAGAGGCTTGGCCCAAGCCCCATTTAAATGGTCATGTGATTTCCATGTGACCATTTAAGCAAGCATAATATATCCATGTATATCCATAGAATGTTCAAGAAAAAAAAAATTGAAGAACCTCCAAAAAGGAGCTCTCGACCGAGCAACAAGAAAAAGAGAAAAAAAAATTTCAAGCTTTGATCTTAATCCAAAAATCATGTTCTTCTTGTATTGTAGTAAGTTCAAGACGCTCTCCGACGGGATACAATTAGTTTAGCGAGAGAGCGACGTTTGCGGCAAGTCGGAATTTCAAGAAAAAGGTAAGATTTCTATGTTTTTATGTTATGGAATGGATATATATGCTATAGTGATTAGAGTGGCATGAAGATTTTGGAATTGTGTTGTGTTTGAGCATGGCCGTGTGTGTGTGTGAAGGGTGTTTTTGGCCGTGAGCCATGTTGGTGTGGAAGGGGAGTGAATTTGATTTTGTTTAGTTTGTTAGTTGCCTCGTTGTGGAATTTATGACGTAAATGAATGTTTAACGAGTTGAATTGGCATTGAAGTTGGTCTTATGTCGATATGGGAGATTATGTAATTTTCATGTGATTTTTATATAATTATAGAAGTAAGATTTTAAATGTGAATTATGGTCGTTGTTAATGAATTTGGATGAAAACAATGCGAGTTGATAGTTTGTCGCATCTGTTGAAGTTTTGGATAGAATATGGAAAGTGGTGGCATACTTGAATTCATGTATATCGCTTGGAATATTATTGGAATGTGTTTGAATAACTTTGAATGAGTAAATGAATATGATAATGTGGATGTTAGTTTGATGTTGTGAAGTTTGGATGAAAGTTGTTGAATTATGTAGAAAGAAAGATTATTGACGTTAGACTTATTTTGTTGCGACATATGATGTTTGTGATATTGTGGGCTGTTGTGTTGTTGTATATGGAGCCGGGCTAAGTCTCGGGGTGTTATATATATAGGGGAAATGCTGCCGAAATTTCGATAAGCAAATATGGGATTAAGTGCATTCTTAAGCCTTGAAATCTCAAATTGGTAACTTTGACCAATTCCAGATTTTGAGCGAAACGGGACTTAAGTTTTGGGCGAGCGTATGTCGTATATAAGGTATGTAAGGCTCCCCACTCTTTCTTTTGGCATGTCTTAGTATGCTAGGTCAATATCGGGACCCCGGGAGCAATCCTGTTCCCCGAAATTTGAATTAGAGAATGTCTACTATTCATTCAATCGAATTGAACCTTAAAGTTCTTCTTTTGCTTTCAAAGTAATTAAATGTTCGAAACTTATGCAAATGTAATCAAATCGCTTCGGATCCTCCATGTATGATTCCATAGACCCCATATGTCCGTGATTCATGTCCGCCACCTCGACTTGACCCGACGTGGGCCCGCTAACCCCGAGACTTCTTTGTTTGCTCTATTATGCCCATTTGTGTACAAAGTCGGTAAAAGACTTTTGTTATGAATTTGCCTATCATACAATAATGTTATAACTGCCACGATATTCTAAACTATATTTTGAACCATAAAGATTACTTTGGAAATATCTTTGTGAAAAGAACTCCGTACTAACTAATCGCTCGACTATTTTGACTAATAAATTGACTTATGATTTTAACAAGTTTCAAAGAATATTTTGACATACAAATTGCATTGTTTGCTCACGACTCCGCTCGTGCCCTTATTATGATTCATTCACCGATTCCCGGGCCGGTTATGATTCGTGCGCATTATGATAAATTCGGCCGTATGCTGTGTTACGGTTCCCGAGACCTCGCCATAGGGCCGGGTTCCGTTTGGTGTTATGCTGTGATATGGCTGGTGATATGATATGCTGATATGTGTGTGCTCGGGGATGTATGGAGATTTGAACCTTCTGGTGTTATGTTGTGTGTGGCACCAGCGTCGGAGTGGTGACCACGTTCCTGAGCTTTTCATGATTTCGTTTGCATTATGTATATATGATTTGGATACACATTTTGATATACTGTTCGGCATTTCTCTCTTTTGTATCCTGTTCGCTTTCAGTTGTGGCCTATACTTCTGTACTCCACGCTTTACATACTCAGTACATCTTTCGTACTGACCCCCTTTCTTCGGGGCCTACGTTTCATGCCCGCAGGTACAGACGTCGGTGATCCACCACTGTAGGCTCCACTTCTGCTATTTCGGAGTACTCCCTTTGATTCGGAGTCCACGTTTGGTATATATATCTTTTGCTATGTATATATTTCTGTATATTTGACTATTTGGGTACGGCGGGGCCCTGTGCCGCCATATGATTTTGTCGGTCAGTTTAGAGGTCTGTGGACATGTCTGTGGGTTATGGTCTTTCTGTATGGTTATGTGTATATGTTGTTTGGGCGATCCCATACGCCGAGGCGGCCGGTCCGCATATGTTTATACGTTGTTTTGTTAGCCCTGTGTGGCCTTTGTTGGTGTTTGCTCTGTACAGGGCTATTTTGGATAGTCTGTAAAACAAAGGAAACTCTGCCGAAATTTTTCTAGAAATTATCTAAATTTGGAATATAGCCTTGTTGGCCTCTGCTAAATATTTAAATGCATTTGATAGATGGGTTCGGGTGTCCAGGTAGGGTGCCAGTCGCGGCCCACGGGGTTGGGTCGTGACAAAAGTGGTATCAGAGCGGTTTATCCTTGGAATGTCCACAGGCCGTGTCTCGTAGAGTCTTGTTTATCGGTGTGTTGTGCACCACATCTATAAACAGGAGGCTACAAGGCATTTAGGGTGTCAATTTTCTTTGGAATCTTAGATCGTGCGTTAGAGCTGTGCTATTAAGATGATTCTGATCTGATTCATTATTGTGTTTGCAGTGATGCCTCCGAAGAAGGCAACGGCGGCCCAGAAGGGCAAGGCAGGGATGGCAGGCACTAGTCAGGCACAGCGAGTTACCAGGGCTCGTGTTTATGATTTGCCCGAGGTTGTGCCCCATTCAGAGGGATCCGCTACACCACCGGCGGAGCTTGGAGCAGGTCCATCAGCAGCTCCAGGGGCCCGAGTACCCGCACCCGAGCCTCCAGCTCCTCACCCAGGGGCGGAGGACAGGACACTGAGAGAGACTGTGCAGTTATTGACCACTCTGGTAGCGGGACAGGCTCGCAGACGCGGGCGGAGAGATGATGATGATGACGACAGGCGTGACAGCCTGAGAGTTCGAGAGTTCCTATCGTGTGGCCCTCCAGAGTTTTTCGGGTCTAAGCCCGACGAGGACCCCCATGACTTTATTCGGGGGATGCGGCGCTCACTAGACTTTGTCAGGGCTTCAGAGACTGAGTCTGTTGAGTTGGCTTCGCATAGACTACGGGATGTTGCTGCTCACTGGTATGAGTCCTGGGAGCTATCCAGGGGTGAGGGTGCTACCCCAGCTACTTGGGACGAGTTCGTGACTGCTTTCACTCACCACTTTTTGCCCCCAGAGTTACGGCGGGCGCAGGTTGACCGATTTTTGCATTTACAGCAGAGGGGCCGGAGCGTCCGTGAGTATAATATGGAGTTTGATTCTTTGGCCCGGTATGCACCTGCCATAGTAGCAGATATGGCCGATCGGATGCACAGATACGTGATGGGGTTAGACCGCTATTTGATTGATGGCTGTATGGCGGTGGCATTGGAGGCAGACATGGATATTGCCCGACTACATGCTTATGCCCTGGGTATGGAGGACCGACATAGAGCTGATTATACTAGCAGAGATCGGGACAGGAGGCCGCCCAAGAGGGCCAGATCCGCAGGTTATTCTGGAGATTCTCGAGGTGGACAGCCTCAGCAGCAGCAGTCAGGCAGACATCCTCCTCCGTCAGGCCGGGGTACACAGCCAGCCGGTAGTATATTTGACAGTGCAGGACGGTCTGGGGCCGGTCAGAGCTCCAGAGCATCAGGGTCACAGATAGCTAGAGGTCCCAGCCAGTCCAGACCACCCAGGCCCCGTTGTTCCCATTGCGGGAAATCGCACCCGGGAGAGTGTTATCGACTTACTGGAGCTTGTTTTTCATGCGGTGGTCAGGGCCATCTTATGCGAGATTGTCCGTTGGCGAGCGGTTCTGGTAGTGTGGCTCAGCCGACGGGGTCAGCCGCTGGTTCATCATCTGCTCCATCAGTTGCACGCCCTGCGGGGCGAGGTATGCCTGCACCGGCGGGACGCGGTCGAGGTCGTGGCAGTGCTTCAGGTTCTAGCGGTCCCTCGAACCGCATATATGCATTAGCCAGTCGCCAGGACCAGGAGGCTTCGCCGAATGTCGTCACAGGTACATTATTGGTTTTCTCCAGATCTGTATATGCACTGATTGATCCTGGTTCTACTTTGTCATATATTTCCCCGCTCGTTGCTAGTAAAATTGGGATAGTGTCTGAGCCTATAGAGCCATTTGAGGTCGCTACACCGGTTGGGGATTGTATTATAGCGAGGCAGGTATATAGGGATTGTTCTGTGACTATAGGTGATCGCTGCACTAAAGCTGATTTGATAAAATTAGATATGCTGGAATTCGATGTCATTATGGGTATGGACTGGTTAGCTTCCTGTTATGCTAATGTTGACTGCCAGAAAAAGGTAGTCCGTTTTCAGTTTCCAGGGGAACCAGTTATAGAGTGGTTCGGGTCTACAGCATCGCCGAGGGGTAAGTTTATTTCGTACCTCAAGGCTAAGAAGATGATTCAGAAAGGCTATATCTATCACTTGGTTCGTGTGCACGACACTACAACTGAGACACCTACTATTCAGTCTGTTCCGGTCGTTAATGAATTCCCAGACGTATTTCCTGATGAGCTTCCGGGTCTTCCGCCCGAGCGGGAGATAGATTTTACTATAGAGTTGTTGCCGGATACGCAGCCTATATCTATTCCTCCGTACAGAATGGCACCGCCTGAATTGAAGGAATTGAAAGAGCAGCTGAAAGATTTGTTGGATAAGGGTTTTATCAGACCCAGCACATCACCCTGGGGAGCGCCAGTATTATTTGTAAGAAAGAAAGACGGGTCACTGCGCATGTGTATCGATTATCGGCAATTAAATAAGGTGACTATAAAGAATAAATATCCCCTCCCCCGGATTGATGATTTGTTTGATCAGTTGCAGGGTGCTAAATATTTTTCAAAGGTGGATCTGCACTCAGGTTATCATCAGGTGCGAGTGCGAGAGTCTGATATCCCAAAGACTGCTTTCAGGACCCGGTACGGACATTATGAATTCAGAGTTATGTCTTTCGGGTTGACTAATGCTCCAGCAGTATTTATGAATCTGATGAATCGGGTATTTCGGCCTTTCCTGGACATGTTCGTGATTGTGTTTATTGATGATATTTTGATTTATTCACGATCAGCAGAGGAGCATTCGAATCATTTGAGGACGGTACTTGGCACTCTCCGTCAACAGAAATGGTATGCTAAATTTTCCAAATGTGAATTCTGGTTAACTTCTGTGGCTTTCTTGGGGCATATTGTCGAAGCAGACGGTATTCGGGTCGATACGCAGAAAATTGAAGTTGTACAGAATTGGCCCAGGCCTACTACACCGACAGAGGTGCGCAGTTTTCTGGGGTTAGCCGGATATTATCGGAGGTTCGTGGAAGATTTTTCTTCTATTGCAGCACCACTGACGAAGCTTACTCAGAAAGTCGCGAAATTTCAGTGGACCGATGCCTGCGAGCGCAACTTTCAGATGTTGAAAGAAAAATTAATTACAGCTCCAGTTTTTGCTCTTCCAGAAGGATCAGATGGGTATGTTGTCTACTGTGATGCCTCTGGTATTGGGATAGGTTGTGTGTTGATGCAGCACGGTCGAGTCATAGCCTATGCTTCTCGGCAGCTCAGACCGCACGAGAAGAATTATCCCACTCATGATCTTGAGTTAGCCGCGGTAATTCATGCTTTGAAGATTTGGCGGCATTATTTATATGGGGTCCACGTTGATATTTATACGAACCATAAGAGTCTCCAGTATATTTTTAAGCAGAAAGAATTGAATTTGCGGCAGCGAAGATGGCTTGAATTATTGATAGATTATGACGTTGATATCCTGTACCATCCTGGGAAAGCCAATGTGGTAGCGGATGCACTTAGCCGCAAGTCCATGGGCAGTTTAGCTGATGTACCATCTGGTAAGAAAGACTTGGTTCGTGAGATTCATCAGTTGGCCAGCCTTGGAGTTCGTTTGGCAGATTCTGGGATTTCTGTTCGTGCAGTTGCTGAATCTTCTATTATAGAAGAGGTAAAGCAGCGTCAGTTTGAAGTTCCTATTCTGGTTCAGTACCGAGATGTGGCCCTTAATATAGAAAAGACTCCGTTTGAAATCTCGCCTGAAGGGGTATTATTATATGAAGGCAGATTCTGTGTACCGGACGTTGCAGGCCTACGGCGACAGATCATGGGCGAGGCGCTTAATGCACGGTATTCTGTTCATCCTGGTTCCACTAAAATGTATCATGATCACAGGTGTTTGTACTGGTGGGACGGTATGAAGAAAGATATTGCCGAGTTCGTTAGTTAGTGCCCGAATTGTCAGCAAGTAAAAATTGAGCATCAGAAGCCCGGTGGATTATTACAGGAGATGGAAATTCCAGCCTGGAAATGGGAGATGATCAATATGGACTTCGTTGTTGGGTTACCGCGCACTCCACGCAGGTACGATTCCATTTGGGTGATTGTTGACAGATTGACGAAATCAGCCCATTTTCTTCCAGTTCGGACTACTTATTCGGCCGAGGATTATGCGAGATTATATATCAAGGAGATAGTCAGACTTCACGGAGTCCCTGTATCTATTATTACTGACCGAGGTGCCCAGTTTACGGCAAATTTCTGGAGGTCATTTCAGGAGGGATTAGGGACTCAGGTGAGCCTCAGTACAGCTTTTCATCCTCAGTCCGACGGGCAGGCCGAGCGTACTATTCAGACGCTGGAAGATATGTTACGGGCCTGCGTTATTGATTTCAGAGGTAGCTGGGATGATCACTTGCCGCTTATAGAATTTGCCTATAATAATAGTTATCACTCCAGCATTCAGATGGCACCGTACGAAGCCCTTTATGGTAGAAAATGCAGATCTCCTATTGGTTGGTTCGACGTGGGCGAAACTAAATTAATTGGGCCAGATGTGATCCAGGAAGCAGTGGATAAAGTAAAACTTATTCGGGAGCGATTATTGGCTGTACAGAGTCGATAGAAAGCTTATGCAGATAGACGACGTCGACTGTTAGAGTTCCAGATTGGCGACTGGGTGTTTCTGAAGGTGTCGCCTATGAAGGGTGTTATGAGATTCAGTAAGAAGGGTAAGTTGAGCCCGCGGTATATCGGGCCATATCAGATCGTGCGAAAGATAGGCGAGGTCGCCTACAAGCTATACTTACCATCCGATTTGGAGGCAGTACACCCGGTATTTCATGTGTCTATGTTGCGGAAATGTGTCGGTGATCCTTCCAGGATATTCCCAGTGGATGACATTCAGGTAACGGAGCATTTGTCCTATGAGGAGCAGTCTATAACCATTTTGGACCGACAGGTACGGAGACTACGCACTAAGGAAGTGCCTTCTGTTAAAGTCCTGTGGCGCAACAACAACCGGGAAGAAATGACCTGGGAGTCGGAGGAGGAGATGAAGAAGAAATACCCTCATTTATTCCCTGCGGCCACAGGTAATTTAAACTTTCAAGTTTGTTGTATTGATTGACGAATGAGTTATGTGTGCTAATTGTAAAGGGAGACTTCCCCGTCACATTATAAGATTAATTTAACATTCGGGGACGAATGTTCTTAAGGGGGGAGAATGTTATATCCCGTGTTTTCGCATAATTGGAATCATGAAATAATTAGAACTTGTATGTTATAAGGAAATATTTTGATTTTAGCTAATATGCCCATGTCGTTTATAAAAATATTGGTGTGGAAATACGGAGGAAGTCCAAGGGCAAAAATTGGAATTTCGGAAATTAGTTTCGGGAATTAAAAAACGAGAGTTTTAATGAATTGGGCTCAACCAAAAAGTTAAGAAAATTGAGGCCCAAACTTAAGGGGTGGCCGGCCAAGAGGCTTGGCCCAAGCCCCATTTAAATGGTCATGTGATTTCCATGTGACCATTTAAGCAAGCATAATATATCCATGTATATCCATAGAATGTTCAAGAAAAAAAAATGAAGAACCTCCAAAAAGAAGCTCTCGGCCGAGCAACAAGAAAAAGAGAAAAAAATAATAATTTCCAAGCTTTGATCTTAATCCAAAAATCTTGTTCTTCTTGTATTGTAGTAAGTTCAAGACGCTCTCCGACGGGATACAATTAGTTTAGCGAGAGAGCGACGTTTGCGGCAAGTCGGAATTTCAAGAAAAAGGTAAGATTTCTATGTTTTTATGTTATGGAATGGATATATATGCTATAGTGATTAGAGTGGCATGAAGATTTTGGAATTGTGTTGTGTTTGAGCATGGCTGTGTGTGTGTGTGAAGGGTGTGTTTGGCCGTGAGCCATGTTGGTGTGGAAGGGGAGTGAATTTGATTTTGTTTAGTTTGTTAGTTGCCTCGTTGTGGCATTTATGACGTAAATGAATGTTTAACGAGTTGAATTGGCATTGAAGTTGGTCTTATGTCGATATGGGAGATTATATAATTTTCATGTGATTTTTATATAATTATAGAAGTAAGATTTTAAATGTGAATTATGGTCGTTGTTAATGAATTTGGATGAAAACAATGCGAGTTGATAGTTTGTCGCATCTGTTGAAGTTTTGGATAGAATATGGAAAGTGGCGGCATACTTGAATTCATATATATCACTTGGAATATTATTGGAATGTGTTTGAATAACTTTGAATGAGTAAATGAATATGATAATGTGGATGTTAGTTTGATGTTGTGAAGTTTGGATGAAAGTTGTTGAATTATGTAGAAAGAAAGAATATTGACGTTATACTTATTTTGGTGCGACATATGATGTTTGTGATATTGTGGGCTGTTGTGTTGTTGTATATGGAGCTGAGCTAAGTCTCGGGGTGTTACATATATAGGGGAAATGCTGCCGAAATTTCGATAAGCAAATATGGGATTAAGTGCATTCTTAAGCCTTGAAATCTCTAATTGGTAACTTTGACCAATTGCAGATTCTGAGCGAAACGGGACTTAAGTTTTGGGCGAGCGTAAGTCGTATATAAGGTATGTAAGGCTCCCCACTCTTTCTTTTGGCATGTCTTAGTATGCTAGGTCAATATCGGGACCCCGGGAGCAATCCTGTTCCCCAAAATTTGAATTAGAGAATGTCTACTATTCATTCAATCGAATTGAACCTTAAAGTTCTTCTTTTGCTTTCAAAGTAATTAAATGTTTGAAACTTATGCAAATGTAATCAAATCGCTTCGGATCCTCCATGTATGATTCCATAGACCCCAAATGTCCGTGATTCATGTCCGCCACCTCGACTTGACCCAAGGTGGGCCCGCTAACCCCGAGACTTCTTTGTTTGCTCTATTATGCCCATTTGTGTACAAAGTCGGTAAAAGACTTTTGTTATGAATTTGCCTATCATACAATAATGTTATAACTGCCACGATATTCTAAACTATATTTTGAACCATAAAGATTACTTTGGAATTATCTTTGTGAAAAGAACTCCGTACTAACTAATCGCTAGACTATTTTGACTAATAAATTGACTTATGATTTTGACAAGTTTCAAAGAATATTTTGACATACAAATTGCATTGTTTGCTCACGACTCCGCTCGTGCCCTTATGATGATTCGTTCACCGGTTCCCGGGCCGGTTATGATTCGTGCGCATTATGATAAATTCGGCCGTATGCTGTGTTATGGTTCCCGAGACCTCACCATAGGGCCGGGTTCCGTTTGGTGTTATGCTTTGATATGGCTGGTGATATGATATGCTGATATGTGTGTGCTCGGGGATGTACGGAGATTTGAACCTTTTGGTGTTATGCTGTGTGTGGCACCAGCGTCGGAGTACAGAAAAGGGAGTACAGACGCCGGTGTGTGGTACAGACGCCGGTGATCCACCACTGTAGGCTCCACTTCTGCTAGTTCGGAGTACTCCCTTTGATTCGGAGTCCACGTTTGGTATATATATCTTTTGCTATGTATATATTTCTGTATATTTGACTATTTGGGTACGACGGGGTCCTGTCCCGCCATATGATTCTGTCGGTCAGTTTAGAGGTCTGTGGACATGTCTGTGGGTTATGGTCTTTCTGTATGGTTATGTGTATATGTTGTTTGGGCGATCCCATACGCCGAGGAGGCCGGTCCGCATATGTTTATACGTTGTTTTGTTAGCCCTGTGTGGCCTTTGTTGGTGTTTGTTGTGTACAGGGCTATTTTGGATAGTCTGTAAAACAAAGGAAACTCTGCTGAAATTTTTCTAGAAATTATCTAAATTTGGAATATAGCCTTGTCGGCCTCTGCTATATATTTGAATGCATTTGATAGATGGGTTCGGGTGTCCAGGTAGGGTGCCAGTCGCGGCCCACGGGGTTGGGTCGTGACAATCTTGTTCACTATATTTCAGGCTTTGCATACTCAGTACATATTCCGTACTGACCCCCTTCCTTCGAGGGGGGGGGGCTGCGTTTCATGCCCGCAGGTACAGACGCTCGTTTTGGTGATCTGCCAGCATAGGATATCTATTCAGATATTTTGGAGTGCTCCCTTATTCCGGAGCCTAGCTTTGTGGTACAGATCCTCTACGTTATATAAATGTGTTTGTTCAGGGTACGGCGGGGCCCTGTCCCGTCATATGATACTGTCGTTACTCTTAGAGGTTTGTAGACATATGTGTGGGTCTGTATATAGTTGCTGTTTAGTTGTGTGGATATGACTTATGTTTTGGGGCGTACCCATACATAGTGGCAGCCTTGTCGGCTTGCGTATATATATGTTTTGGGATGTTGTGTGTAGTCACATCCTTGTCGGCTTGCATATATATATATATATATATATATATATATATATATATATATATATATATATATATATATGTATGTGTTCTGGAAGCCGTGTGTTATGGTAGCCTTGTTGGCTCGAGTATGGCTGGGGCGTTCCCCCTATATTGTGATGGCCTTGCCGGCTTAGGTGCGATATCATCTGTTGAAAGTTGTAACTCCCCAGGAGAGAGGTTGCTATGATATATATATGTGATAGTTTTTGGACGACGTCCTACCTTTGTATGTGTATATCAATTCTTTATTATGCTAGTTGTGAACGATTATAGTAACAGGTGTATACGAGTGTCCAGCTCGGGCACTAGTCACGGCCTACGGGGTTGGGTCGTGACAAAAGTGGTATCAGAGCGGTTCATCCTCGGAGTGTCTACAGACCGTGTCTAGTAGAGTCTTGTTTATCGGTGTGTTGTGCACCACATCTATAAAGAGGAAGCTACAAGACATTTAGGGTGTTATCCTTCCATCTTACTCTAGATCGTGCGATAGAGCTGTATTATCAGGATAATTCCTCCCTAACGGATTGTTATGTTTATAGCGATGCCTCCAAAAAAGGCGGTAGCTGCCCAGAAGGGAAAGTCAGTAGCTGGAGAGACCAGTCAGACCCGGAGGATTACTAAGGCTTATGCCCAGTCTGTGCCTGAGATTAGGCTCAGCGAGCTCCGCTACGCCGCCATTACCAGAGGAGCCTAGGGCAGTAGCAGCTGCAGATCAAGGGACAGCACCACCACCAGCTCCTAAGGTTCCAGTACCCGAGCCTCCAGCTCCCCAGCCAGGGGCTGAGGATAGGGCTATGAGGGATGCAGTCCAGTTACTGACCAGGTTAGTGTCAGGGTAGGCTCGCAGGCACGGTTTGGGAGGCGACTATGTGGATAGACATGATAGTTTGAGGGCCCCTGATTTCTTGACTTGTAATCCCCCAGAGTTCTATGGGTCAAAGCCCGCAGAGGATCCACAGGATTTTATTCGACAGATGCAGCATACGTTAAGGATAATTAGAGCTTCCGAGACTGAGTCGGTTGAGTTGGCTTCATATCGATTGCGTGATGTAGCTGTTAATTGGTATGAGTCCTGGGAGTTGTCTAGGGGTGAGGATGCTCCTCCAGCAGTATGGGACGAGTTCGTGGAGGCCTTTCTGGGCCATTTTCTGCCTCCGGAGATGAGGAGAGCCAGAGTTGACAGATTCCTACACCTGAGGCAGAATGGCAGGAGTGTTCGAGATTATAGTCTCGAATTTGATTCGCAGGCTAGGTATGCACCTACTATTGTAGCTGACATGGCTGATAGGGTGCATCGTTACGTGATGGGGCTGGATCGTTAGTTGATTGACAGCTGTGTGGTAATGGCTTCTCAGCCCGGTATGGATATTGCTCGAGTGCAGGCATATGCACAGGGGGTAGAGGACCGACATAGAGGACGTCAGCCTGATAGAGATCATGATAGGGGTCAGCATAAGAGAGCGAGATCAGCTGGGTATTCTGGCGAGTTTCGAGGCGGACAGCCCCAGCAGCAGCATAGTAGATATGCTCCTCAGCCAGCACAGAGTGCACCCCCACGATTCATTGGTAGGAGATTTGATAGCACGGGGTATTCAGGAGCTGGTCAAAGCTCCATGGTTCGAGTTCACAGATGCACAGGAGTTCAGGCCAGATGAGGCCATCTATGCCTCAGTGCTCTCGATGTGGCAGGCGTCATCCGGGGGAATGCCGTCTCGCTACTGGTTCTTGTTTTTCTTGTGGCCGTCAAGGCCATATTATGACGGAGTGTCCATTTAGGTGTGGTTCAGGTGGTGCAGCTCAGCCTACTGGATCAGTTGCTGGTTCATCTTCTTCTGTGGCTATGCGCCCTATGGGGCAAGGTATTCCGACACCAGCAGGCCGTGGCAAAGGCCGTGGCGGAGTTTCCAGTTCTAGCGGTCCTTCAAACCACATATATGCTTTGGCTAGCAGACAGGATCAGGAGGCGTCACCAAATGTGGTTACAGGTATACTATCGATTTTCTCCCGAGATGCATATGCATTGATAGACCCCAGCTCCACATTATCGTATATTTCTCCATTTGTTGCTAGTAGAATTGGGATAAAACCTGAATTGATAGAACCATTTGAGGTAGCTACACCAGTAGGAGATTCTGTTATAGCAAAACAAATATATAGAGATTGTTCGGTGATTATATATAGTCGTTGCACCAAGGCAGATTTAATAGAGCTAGATATGATTGAGTTTGATGTTATTATGGGTATGGATTGGCTAGCTTCTTGTTATGCTAACGTTGATTGTAGAGGCAAGATAGTCCGATTTCAGTTTCCGGGAGAACCAATTATAGAGTGGATGGGAAATACAGCATCGCCGAGGGGTAATTTTATTTCATACCTCAAGGCAAAGAAGATGGTCAGAAAAGGGCTTCATCAGGCCCAGTACATCACCTTGGAGAGAGCCGGTATTATTTGTAAGAAAGAAAGATGGATCGCTGCGAATGTGTATTGATTATAGGCAGCTGAATAAGGTAACGATAAATGTATCCCCTCCCCAGGATCGATGATTTATTTGACTAGTTGCAGGGTGCTAAGTGCTTCTCGAAGATAGACTTGCGATCAGGCTATCACCAGGTGCGGGTAAAGGAGGCAGACATTCCGAAGACTGCATTCAGGACCCGATACGGGCATTATGAGTTTAGGGTGATGTCCTTTGGGTTGACCAATGCTCTAGCAGTATTTATGGATTTGATGAACCGGGTATTCAAGTCATTCCTTGATCTGTTCGTGATTGTATTTATTGATGATATTCTGGTCTATTCGCGATCAGAGGAGGAGCATGCAGATCATTTGAGGGCGGTACTTGGGGTGCTCCAGCACCAGAAATTGTATGCTAAGTTCTCCAAATGTGAATTCTGGTTAACTGCAGTAGCATTCTTGGGGCATGTCGTCGGAGCTGATGGCATTCGGGTAGACTCGTAGAAGATTGAAGACGTAAAGACTTGGCCTAGGCCTACGACAGCTATCGAGGTACGCAATTTTTTGGGTCTGGCAGGGTACTACAGGAGATTTGTGGAGAAGTTTGCCTCAATTTCAGCGCCTTTAACAAGGCTAACACAGAAGGCAGCCAAGTTTCAGTGGACCGACGCTTGTGAGCGGAGCTTCCAATTGCTTAAGGAGAAGTTGACTACGGTCCCGGTTTTAACACTTCCTGAGGGGCCGGATGGCTATGTTAATTATTGTGATGCCTCGGGTGTTGGTTTAGGTTGCGTGTTAATGCAGCATGGCAGAGTTATAGCCTATGCCTCCCGACAGCTCAGGAAGCACAAAAGAAATTATCCCACCCATGATCTGGAGTTAGCAGCGGTGATTCATGCCTTAAAGATATGGAGGCACTATATATATGGTGTGCACATTGACATTTATACAGATCATAAGAGTCTCCAGTACATCTCTAAGCAGAAGGAGCTGAATTTGCGGCAAAGGAGATGGCTAGAGTTGCTGAAAGGTTATGATGTTGACATTCTATATCACCCAAGAAAGGCCAATGTTGTAGCAGATGCACTCAGCCGTAAATCTATGGGTAGTTTGGCAGATGTACAACCAGAGCAGAAAGAGATAGTCTGTGAGGTTTGTCAGTGTCACGACCCGACTCGGGGCCGCGACGAGTACCCGGTGCTAGCCCACCCGAGCACCCTCTTAGCTTACTCTTATACTTACATCTAGGTGAGCCACATAATTATACATACATTTCCATTCATTCGTCAACTAGTCCCAATTGGACAACAGTACATTTATATCACCATAGGCATCTATGCCACATCAATGTACGTGGCCAATGTGGCCGACAAAATGATATACAACACATAGGCCGACAAGGCCAGACCTGTCTAACCATATACACATGACTACGAGCCTCTAGGAAGAGTATAACACATCACATGAGCGGTACAGGACCCCGCTATGCCCATAATTATATACACAAAAGAATAAGTACCCAAAAGCTATGGCTCCGAAGGAAATGGAGCTCCGTTATGTAATCTCTGAATAAACAGCTATGGATCAAGTCTGTCTCCCTGTGCACCTGCGGGCATGACGCAGCGTCCACAAACAAAAGAACGTCAGTACGAAGAATGTACTGAGTATGTAAAGCATGATTAACATCAATGTAGAAGCATCATAGACAATATATGAAGTGGCATAGGAGGGAAGACAATAATATCATCATCATGGCACTTACCTGCCTTTCATAGGAACTTTCCATTTCTCGTGCGTATTTCATAATAGGGCTCGTATTCATATACATAGTCTTTTCACATTCATATTCATATTATATACATATCCAAACACTTATATACATACATAGCGTACCCGACCATAAGGTTCGGTGTTTCGTACGTAATTGGCCAACCAAGGCTCAATGTTATTTCTACCTGGCCCTACCAAGGCTTCAGGGTTATCCGTACCATCTGCAGATGTGTGCGCGCGTTACGTAATCATATACATACATATATATATACTTCCATATACATATATTCTACCCGACATTATAAGCTCGGGGTGTCATTATAGCCCTTCATAGGCACATGTGAATATAATAGCCCGTAGGCACCTTTAGCATCATTATTATTATCATTGTCATCACTATCATCATCGTTTTCGCTACATCTCTATCTTATGCTTACTCGTCAATGGGGTGCGTAGTACATTCGTAGCACGTATCGAGGGTCGTGAGCTTATGAGCTCGGAGTGTCAATCACTTGAATACAACATACTCATATAGAGGATTTAAGAGTTTGGCCAAGGAACCATGCCTTATGAAAGAAGGGTTAGCCTTACATACCTTTTCGTCGGACTATTCTACACTTGCATGCTTCCTTCCAATGCTAGCGTCTATACCTTCATTAGTATCATAACAATGGCCATTAGTCATTCACGTTATCCACATTATTTAGACTCCTTAATTTGCCTCTAATTCACCCATATTCATGGTCATAACATCCAACTTCGTCCATTCGTCTAAAGTGTCTAGTTCATGATCTTAGTAACATTTATAATGCATTCATATCACAACACAACAACATTCATGATTCAATTCAAACTATTCCTCAAAATGCCACTATTCATCATTCATGACCTACTTGACCATATTTTCTACAATCCATGTATTTCAACTCTTCAATACCTTAAACGTCATGTAAAAATCATGAATCTTACCTTAGAAGTTGTAGGAACAAGCTTTGGTTAATAATACTCCACTTTGAGCAAAACCCTAGTTTTTCTCCATTTGCATTTCTTGACTTGAATGGTATTTAATGGCTTGCTTACACTTGATTCACTTGTTTATGTTGTTGGTGGCTTATAGTCCTTGAAAACCTATGAAATAAATGTAGAGAGATGATTCTAGATAAAAGTGGTGTAGTGTAGAAATGAAATAAAACACGTCTTGGTCCTTATATTTAATGAACTGAAAATCTGTGCTGGGGTGAACAGTGGTCGTCCATGGAGGTTTACGGTCCGTATTTCAGTTTACGGACCATCCCTCGTGGTCGTCTTTAACCTTAAGCAGCGCCAGAAATTTTAGGCTGCATGCATGGTGATTTACGACCATGGTTTACGGGCCGTAAATCACTTTACGGTCCGTCCTCCGGGTCGTATTTTACCATTTCTCCACTGCGTAGAAAGTTGAAGCCTTGCATGGCAGTTTACGACCTTCCAGTTTACAGACCGTATACCAGTTTACGGTCTGTATTTTTCACTTTACGACCACTGGGCAGTTTTGCCAACTTTCAACTTTTCAAATTTCTCGACTTTTCATTCTAATCATTCTCGTCCATTTATGCACATTGCTCATGAAACATTATACACTCGCACTCCTCGCACACATCACTATTTCGTTCACTTTCGTATCAACGGGAAATTTTCCGAGGTGTAATAGTCAGTTAGCTAGCCTGGGAGTTCGCTTGGCTGATTCGGATAAGGGCAGGGTTTCTGTGCGAGGAATTAATGAGCCCTCTATTATAGAAGAGTTAAAGGAACACCAATATGAGGATCCTATTCTTGTACGTTACAGAGATGCAGCACTTCAGAAGGATGAGACCCCATTCGAGATTTCACCTGACGGAGTACTACGATACAAAGGCAGAATATGTGTACTTGAGGTTGCAGGGTTACGGCGACAGGTTATGGGAGAGGCACACTATGCCCGCTATTCTATTCATCCAGGATCAACGAAGATGTATCATGACCTCAGATATTTGTATTGGTGGGATGGCATGAAAAAAGATATAGCGGAGTTTGTTGCCCAGTGTCTGAATTGTCAACAGGTTAAGATCGAGCACCAGAAGCCTGGGGGATTATTACAGGAGATGGAGATTCCGACCTGGAAATGGGAAGTGATCAATATGGACTTCGTCACCGGTTTTCCTCGCACCTCGCGAAAATATGACTCTATTTGGGTCATCGTTGATAGGTTGACAAAATCAGCCCACTTTCTTCCAGTCCGGACTACGTATTCAGCTGAGGATTATGCCAGGTTGTACCTTAAAGAGATAGTGAGACTTCACGGGGTCCCCATAGCTATCATCTCCGACAGAGGAGCCCAGTTTACAGCTAAATTCTGGAGATCCTTCCAGGAGGGGTTGGGGACACAGGTAAGTCATAGCACAACATTTCACCCTCAGATTGACGGACAGGCCGAGCGTACTATTCAGACACTACAAGATATGTTACGGGCCTGTGTTATTGACTTCCGGGGTAGCTGGGATGATCATTTGCCACTTATTGAATTCTCCTATAATAACAGTTACCATTCGAGTATTCAGATGGCACCATATGAGGCCTTGTATGGGAGGAAGTGCAGATCACCTATTGGTTGGTTTGATGTTGGTGAGACTAATTTGATAGGCCCAGACATGGTTCAGCAGGCTGTTGAAAAAGTAAAGTTTATCCAGGAGAGATTACTGGCAGCCCAGAGTCGGTAGAAATCATATGCAGATAATCGACGTCGACACTTAGAATTTCAGGTTGGTGACTGGGTGTTCTTGAAGGTGTCACCCATAAGGGTGTTATGAGATTCGGCAGGAAAGGAAAGCTAAGCCCGAGATATATTGGACCGTATCAGATTATCCGTAGAGTAGGCCAGGTTGCCTACGAGTTAGACCTACCAGCTGATTTGGAAGCAGTGCATCCAGTCTTTCACGTGTCAATGCTTCGAAAATGTATAAGCGATCCTTCCAGAGTGTTTCCCGTAGATGATATCCAGGTGACAGAGGAGTTATCCTACGAGGAGCAGCCTATAGCCATACTTGATCGACAAATTAGGAGGTTGCGAACTAAGGACGTGGCTTCCGTCAAAGTGCTATGGCGAAACAACAACAGGGAAGAGATGACCTGGGAGGCTGAGGAAGAGATGAAGAACCAATACCCTCACTTGTTCCCTACACCTGCATGTAACTTAAACTCCTCATTTGGTTATATTGATTGCCTGATAAAACTATATGTTATGACAAGAAGGAAAATCTTTCCAAAAATTCTTATAGAACCCTACGGGACCAATTCAATATTCGCAGACGAATGTTCTAAAGGGGCGAGGGGGAGAATGTTATACCCTGTATTTTATGCGTCGAGTTGTTCGCAAAAGAATCGACGCGAGTTAAACACGGAACCCTTCCCGGACACGAAATAGAAATTTTTAATTTTCAATTTTAATTAGAACATAAATTGTTTATAAATTTTATTTAGTATAAAAATATTATTATTGGAGATTAGGAATTAATTAATTGTGCTTATATTATTAAGTATGAATTAGTAATTAATTAAATTAATTAATATTAATTAAACTAGTGGGCCTCACCCGATATTTTAAAAAAAAAAAAAAAAAAGGAGAAAATTTGTCATCAAATAAGATGACATCTAGTGGGCACGTGGAAGTCTTAGAAAGCCCATATATATACAATACCAACAATTCATGAAATCACATTTCATGAAATCTCTCTCGGCCATGGCTGAGCTTTAAGAGGATTTTCAGACCTTGATTCAATTAATTACCTTGGTGTTTTTAATCAAATGAAGGTCACGGAAACAAAGATTAATCATTGAAGGGCAATAAGGATCCTTGTCCTTTTAATTTGCAAATTCTAGCCGTGAAGGGTCAAGTGTTAAGGTAAGAATTGATCACTTCGTATATATTTTAGGGTGCGTTTGGTGTGTTGTGAATATATGTAAACGTGAATTAGATGTGTAAAAAAAATGGTGTATGTTGATGTTGGAAAGCTGTCCAAGCCGTGGACTGTTTTAGGAAAAATGATGGATTGATTTTACTTAATATTTTGGTTGTTGTTGTTATGGATTGCATGGTGAGAATGAAGGCTTAATGGTTCAAGTTCGAGTTGTAATTGTTTGTGGGCTGTTCTAAATAGGCATGGAAAATTTATTTTTAAGTTATGGTTGTGATTATCATGGATTATATGGCGACGGGTTTAGAAAGCAAAAATTGAAATTGTATTGGTACGAATATGTTGTTGTTCTTGTTGAATTGTAAGAATTTGAAATATACTTGTGTCCATATATTGTTATTGGTATTTCTGTGTCAACAGAAGAGCAATTGGAAATTTGGGATAGGTGAACATATAGGGGAAGTGTTTCCGAATTTTCGCTAAAGTTTCAGATAATAGAAAACCTAAGCGAGAATATATATAGACGGAAATGTAGGTCCTATAAAAGAATGAACTATGGATTTGTGAACTAGAAAATGTAGTTACTAACGACAACGTCACTTTTATACAAATAGGCGAAAAGAGCGACGAGGCGAAAAGGATTCACGAATAGCCGCCGACAGGTATGTGAAGCCTATCCCTTCTTTCTTTTGGCATGTCCTAGATGTAAGTAAGATATGATATGAGCTTTGGGGTAATTCTATTCACGAGTTCCGAGTATGATTTATGATTCTTATTCCCTTCTTGATGTTAGAACTCTCAGGATAGTCGAGCTATTTCCCTCGAGTCTTTTATATGATTGAATAGTAAATGATGCATAAAAGTTCCTATTCCTAAAGGGTCCCATAATGAATATTGTCCTTAACTTTCATAAGCTATCCGTATTGATTTGATACATGTCTATGATCCCTGAGACTTTCCTTTATGTAGTTCGTAATGACATTTAGAGAGAACTTAATATGACTATCATCCTGACACTCGAGAATTAATTAGCCTACTTGTCTATTGAGTTTCAAAAGATGATTTGGGTACATATGGTTAGTTATTACTCTGCTCGTGCTTACTGTTACATCTTTCACTGAGTCCCGGGCCGGGACATGTTTTCGTGCACAGATCCACTGCATTATTCACCGAGTCCCTCACTAGAGAGTCGGGACACGTTATATGTATATGTATATGATGATATGATGACATGATGATATGATGATATGGGGATGGCGGCCAGGATGGCATATGATGATTTTATTCACCGAGTCCCTCACTAGAGGGCCGGGACACGTTATATGTACATGTATATGATGATTTTATTTACCGAGTCCCTCACTAGAGGGTCGGGACACGTTATATATGCATATGTACAGGATGATTAGATATTGACACGCATGATTTATGTTCAAAGGTAAGCCTTGTGGGTTCTGGTTAATGTACTGGTTTCTACACTCCTTGTTTCAGTATGATCTTGTTCACTATATTTCAGGCTTTACATACTCAGTACATATTCCGTACTGACCCCCTTCCTCCGGGGGGGGGGGGGGCTGCGTTTCATGCCCGCAGGTACAGACGCTCGTTTTGGTGATCCGCCAGCATAGGATATCTATTCAGCTATTTTGGAGTGCTCCCTTGTTCCGTAGCCTAGCTTTGTGGTACATATCCTCTTCGTTGTATATATGTGTTTGTTCTGGAAGTCGTGTGTTATGGTAGCCTTGTTGGCTCGGGTATGGCTTGGACGTTCCCCCTATATTGTGATGGCCTTGCCGGCTTAGGTGCGATATCATCTGTTGAAAGTTGTAACTCCTCAGGAGACAGGTTGCTATGATATATATATGTGATAGTTTTGGGACGATGTCCTACCTTAGTATGTGTATATCAATTCTTTATTATGCTAGTTGTGAATGATTATAGTAGCAGGTGTATACGAGTGTCCAGCTCGGGCACTACTCACGGCCTACGGGGTTTGGTCGTGACACCAAGTAAGGCTCGTTTCATTTTGTTTATGACTGACTATTTTTGTAAATTGGTTGAAGCGCAGGCCTTCGAAAAGGTACGGAAAAAGGAGGTTATCAACTTCATATGGGATCACATCATTTGCTGGTTCGATATCCGGACTGAAATCACATGTGACAATGGCCAACAATTCATAGGAAACGAGGTCAATAATTTCCTCGAGGGCTTGAAGATCAAGAATATAATGTCCACTCCGTATTATCTGAGTGCGAATAGGCAGGCAGAATCAATGAACAATACTATTATTCTAAACTTGAGAAAATGGTTGGATGAATCCAATGGTAAGTGGAAAGAAATCTTACCGGAAGTACTCTGGGCTTACAGAACAACCTCGAAGTCAAGCACCGATGAGACACCATTTTCTTTGGTATATGGAGGGGAGGTGCTTATCCAAATTGAAGTCGGGAAGCCGAGCCTAAGATACCAATATGCCACGGAAGAGTCAAATGAAGAGGCTATGGCAGTAAAACTCGACTTAACACAGGAACTACGCGAAATCGCATTAGTCCGTTAGGCAGCACAAAAGCAATGAATGGGCAGGTATTACAACCAAAGAACTAACCTTCGGTACGTCCAAATTGGGGACTTGGTCCTCCGAAAAGTCCCTAAAGAACCCTAATGAGGGGAAACTTAGTCCGAACTGGGAAGGGCTGTATAAAGTAACCGGTGTAACCGACAAAGGTTCATACCAACTCGAGTCAGAGGATGTCCAGAAGCTGCCAAACAATTGGAGTGTAGCACACTTGAAAAGATACTATTGCTAAGGTACGACCCGTATCCTCTTCGTGAATTCTTTAACTTACCTAATTTTATCCCTGCAGGAACAAAGCCCGAATGAAGTCAAGAGGATTAGAGTTAGGTGTGAAAAAACATGTTGCACTCTTTTTCCCTTAGCTCTATTTTGTCTCGAATTGGGTGTTCAGCAAGGTCTTTAATGAGGCAACAAAGTAAAGCGTGTTACTGTTACACCTCGTGGTTTCGTCCGTTAAGATTCGTTAGGTGTTAGTTGTCCTAACCGTGGAAACTAGAGCTACCTTAGGATATATGAGATTATATATTATCCCATATTATGTTTATGGGGGTTTAAGCCCATGAAATAAGCTATGGAAGGATTTAAGAACAAATAAATTAAGGAATAGAGTTTGTCGAAACTTTGGGAAAACTTGGCAAAATATTCGGACAGGATTTTGGTCCAAATAGGGGGAGGCATATATCCTAGAATATGAGGAGTTTTGGTGTGTTTCTTTTATCCAAATTGAATTTCATGGAGTCTAGTTTCTAACGCAACAAACCATTCGTCAATGTGACATCGGAGTAAAAAGTTATGGGTGTTTCAATCCAGATTGTCTGAGGAGAAAATTTTGACGGACCATTTGACGGCCCGCAGGAATTTTGACGCCCCGCAGAAATTTCTGCGGCCCGTCAAATTGTACTAGCCCAGCATAAAATGGTTACAGTGAACCATACTTGACTGGGCAATTCTACGGACCATTTTGACAGTCCGTAGGAATTTTGACGACCCGTCAAAATGGGCGCAGAATTGCCCGACGGGATTTTAAGTTCCGTTTTATATATTTCATTCCACTTCATTTGGACATTTTATTTTACCAAATCAGATCCAAAAGCTCTCTAAAAACCCTCTCTTCAACTCCATAAACTAATCTAAGCCAAAATCCAAGGGAGATTAAATATCAAGAGGCAAGAATCAAGATACCCTTGTGTTAGAAGTCTTGCTATGGTTAGTAGACTCCAATGATTCTTTTGATATTGAAGCTAGGGTTTTCATATAAGTTGATAGCTTGCTCCAAAGCTCATTCTTATGAGATAAAAAGGTTAGTTTTCATACTTATTACATGTTATCAAGAATGTTTAGTTGTTGACCAACTTGGGTAGAAGGAGAAAGTAGAAGATGAGTTCTAAATGTAATTTTTATGATGTTTTCGAGTAGTAAGCTAACTTGAGTTATGATTCTTAGTATGATATGGATATAATCTTGCTATGGAAGGTAATAATGGTGATGAGGAAGCATTATATGAAAATGTGCTAAAATGGGTATGAAGTTGCTAGCATAAGTTAAACAAAACGATGAATTTTGAAGGCTTAATGAAGTGTGATCACTTGATTTTGATATTATGAGTGTATTATGGATGTTATTGTGGTTGTTGAGAGTTGTTTTGTGATATGGTGGAAGTTGACGAAATAGGGGAAATGCTGCCCAATTTTCATTGGGTCATGAATTATTCTAGTTTGAATTTAGGAGTATCATTAAGGCTTAACCATGGTATGAATCCTTCTTAATATAGATTATTCAAGCTTCAACTGGGAACGTTAAGTAGTTAAGAAGACAACGAGGTATGTAAGGCTAACCCTTCTTTCATTAAGGCATGGTCCCATTGCTAAACACCTCCATATGAGTTCCATAGCGTCTTCCAAATGACTTCATTCCTAAAATTTCTAAGGCTCATGATTCTTGATAAATCTCATGATACTATTGGTCCCATCCTATGATAGTTACACCGAACCTATATGGTCGGGTATGATACTACTACAAGTATAAATGTATGAAATGGAAGGTTCCCATTAGAAAGGGGATAAGTAAATATGATGAACAACGCTAGAGGTATAAATGGCTTGATTATCTCATGACCTCTGTATCTTGTGTTATTTCTTACGTTTATATTATGATGTTGATCGTGCTTTACATACTCAGTACATTATTCGTACTGATGTCCTTTTTTTTGTGGACGATGTGTCATGCCCGCAGGTGGACAGAGAGATAGACTTGACCCATAGATTGCTTGTGTCAGTGACTGCATAGAGGAGCTCCATTTCTTCTAGAGCTATAGCTTTTGGTATTATTCTTTTGTGTACATACCTATGGGCACGACGGGGTCCTGTCCCACCTATATGATGTGACATACTATTCTTAGAGGCTCGTAGATAGTTGTGTATGATTAGATGTCTTTAGCCCTATCGGCTTATATTTTGTATATCATTTTGATAGACTTATCGGCTTACGTATATTGATATGGGTATACTTGTTAATGATGATATGAATGCATTGTTGCCCAATGAGATTAGCATGAATGATGGATAGAAGTTGTGACTAAGCTATGTGGCTCACCTAGATGTAAATATGAATGTACGATAAGAGGTGCCCAGGTGGGTTAGCACCGGGTGCCCGTCATGGCCCTCCGGTTGGGTCGTGATAGTTACTTTAGTGGAAAAGACTAGCCAGGTGTTGGGACCAGGGACTGCTCAGTATCAACAATAGTGTTTCTCTTCTCATACTTCAACCACAAACACTAGGGCAATGTCATATCATACAAGCCCAACGAGGCCAAACCAATTGCATCGTGTAAGCCCAATAAGGCCAAATCAATTATTGTTTCTTTGAAAATTCCTGCATTAGGATTTGTTGTAAGGGCCAAACGACCGAATGAGTTGTGCCCGGGTAGTTAATTTTGTTACAAAAAAATCGAATGCCCCTCAACATTTGTACCATACAAGTTTGGGAAATGAGAAGAACACTTCGGTTTAAGCTTTGCACATTTTACCATTTTGCAATATATCCACTTCACATTCGTAAGTCCATTATACTCGTAAGTTCGTAAACAACCCTGAACCAGGGACTATGAACTAGGGACTATAATTAACAATCATCGGACAAAATAAGGGTTCGACTCAAACAAATTCTAAGCGAGTTGAGCCCGACTCATTCACAAAGGCTTTGAAAAAAATTCTCAAGTAGACTTAACCTAGAGTAAAAGACTCAAGTCTAAAAGGTTGGAAATACCAACCCAAATGCTCGAAGCGATTTGGAGACGTCCGAATTCGCGAGCATAAAATATACATAAGTCGCCAACCCTTGGTGCAAAACTCATTTTTTTCCAAAAGGTAATTCACCTCATACAAACTTGTGCAAATATCACTCAAAGTCGAGCCCGAGTCTAGATCTAAATAAGTTATCAGTACAAGTATATTTCATTCAAATAGACATTAAATTAACAATGTTTAAAATGTCGAAGAGTGAGAAGACTGGCTTTCAAAGGCATCGATGAAACAAGCACTTCCAAAATATATTTACATAAGGTTAAATACTGAACTAAACTGTCACGCCCTAATCTCCCTAGGGTGTGATGGGCACCCAACCCCATATCCGGAGCCGAGCGAACCCACAGACTCTTATTACATACATAATCTCTTCGGACTCTGAAATCAAATAAAAGTGAAATACATAGTAGGCTTTCAAAATCTTTCTTTTATCGCCTGATTCTGTTAATCAGTGAAAATGGCAAACATGATAAATGCTTTTGGAAACTTTCAGAAACAAGTCAAATCTGTAATCACACGGAATTTGTAACATAACGTAAAATGACACATCGACTGATGAAGCCGCTTACAAAACTGACATCCTATACCCACGACTCTGTCTGCAAAGTCTCTAACTGCGAACCAAACACCATAGCCCATATACTCTGACTCGGCAACACTCCAGGAGCAAATGGAGTTGCCAATCCAGTTGAAGCATCTTCTAGCAATGTCATTTACTCGTCTGGGTGTACCTGCGCGGCATGAAACGCAGTCCCCGAAGAAAGAGGGGGTCAGTACGGAATATGTACTGAGTATGTAAAGCATGGAATACAGAAAACAGAATCATAATCGAAGCAAACAGTACAAAAGTAAGTACATTTTTAGAATACCAAACTACGTATTTTTTTTTCAGAATGCAATCCGTGTATACCGATGTCATGTGCCAGAAGAAGTACCGAAAATAAGTAGATCATCCAGAGTGCCAAAAATGCGTACTTTCCAAACACAGATTGTGCGTGCCACATCGTATGTCATCATATACATACACACATAACTGATTCACATGTAACATATTAGTGCCGAGGAACGTTCGTCCCGATCCACAAATGTATTTGCTGCGGAACGTGCAGCCCGATCCATAGACGCATATTATATTGCTGTGGCACGTGCAGAAGGTTAGTACGGACAATAAGCACGATATGCAGAATAACAAAAACAACTTACTGGAAACACAAATCATGCATGCCAAGAACGGTATCCAGCCCCTTACGGGACCCGGGGAACGTGGCGCCACCCTGCCTTTGGCGCCACACACATCATACTCCAGAAGATTTGTTCCGTAATCTCCGTCACACATCATAATATCACATCATAAGATCAGAATATACATATACACATATATGGTTCGGCGAACCATGAACACATCATAACACCCATAACACATCATACTCCGGAATACATATATGGCACCCGGCCCTCAAGCAAGGGACCCGGCGAACCATGCGCACGATACATACCGGCCCGGGACTCGGCGAAAGAGATCACAATACATGCACGAGCAGAGTAGTGAGAAATTGTATGCACGTAAATAAATAAATTTCAAGACTTTATGGACAAATATATTTACCGACGTCTGAAGGCCCAGCAACAAGTTTCGGGTCAATCGGAACTAGTAAACGAAAGTTATGAGCTTTTGAAGTACAGAACCTTCTAAAAGCGTTTCAGAAGTTATTATATTTTTTTTGGAAATCAAAGCAATAACCATATCAAGTATCTTTCGGATATCGGTATGGAATAAATCAAATATACCTTTGGAACCATATGTACATATCAGAATATATCAAAGACTCAATGGAACAATCGTACATGCTAGCATTTAAGGATCAAACTTTAGTCATATCACTCATCTTCCAAATCCATTCGGAAACATATCAAACAGGACTTGGACATCATAGATACGCATCGTAACCATATGAAGCAGTTTATGGAAGTCAAGAATGTTAGCCATCCTAGAGGCTCTAAGAATAAAAGTTTCTTTGGGATCATATACATACCGTATGCTCGTTTCACAAGATCATGCCAAAAGAAAGAAAAGGGTAAGCCTTACATACCTGCTCCACGTCCTATTAGCTACGTTTATTCGTCCAAGCTCGTTAGTCTACATTCTAGGAGATTTACATAATCATTAGACATACTGTCACACACTTATCTTAGTCTTTCAAGTAAACTTGTTTATAATCTGCCAAAATTTCGGCAGCATTTCCTCTGTAAATATACCATCCCCGAGAATTCAACTCGGCCAAACTACAACAACAAATCCGAGAATTTAACTCGGCCAAATTATTAACAACATTACAAACAATCATACTAACAACTTCAACAATCAATCCCAAAACATATTCTAACATCAACAACTCTTGTCACACAATTCACGGCATTTCATTTACATTCAATTTAATCACATATATTCAAGCTAGCACCAATGATTTCACATTCAAGTATTAATCCGAAATCTTTCTAACATGATTCAAGAATACTTCTAACAATTCACAAAATATTCTAACAAAAAGTAGTTTTCTTGCTCTAATAATTATACCACGTTGAAGAGGAACCTTGAATTAGTAGGAATACTAGAAGAAAATATTTTTTTGGATCAAATTTGGAGGCTTCAATTTTTTGTTGGTTTGGCCGAATGGCCCTTTATTTTTGCTCTCCCTCAAGGTTTCTTGAATGTTCTTGACTTAAAGATGACAAATGGTGATAAATATGACTAATATACACATGTATTATACTTCCTTGTGGGCCTTGGCCCACCCATAGTGCACCCACATGGGTTTTTTTTTTCTAGCCCAACTTTTTTTTTTTTTTTTGTATTTAGTCTTGTAATTCATGAAAAATAATTTTCCAGATTCTGAATTTGCCCTTAGCCTTTCTTGATATTTGCGCATCAAAAAAATTCATAAACAACTCTTGTGTTAAACAAGATCAAAATTATTGCCTTGCTCTTGGCTTCTTACAATTGTCTTAAATTATCCGAATGCACAAAATGCGAGATATAACATCCTCCCCCCCTTTAGAACTTTCGTCCTCGAATGTTAAATTAGTTTTATAGGGTCTCACAAACATTTCGGGGAGGTTTCCTTTTATGGACAGCACATGTAATTCATTCACCAATCAACATAATCGATTAAGGAATTTAGATTACCCATAGGCATTGGAAACAAGTGGGGATACTTGTCCTTCATCTCTTCTTCAGCTTCCCAGGTCATTTCTTTCCGGTTATCATTCTGCCACAATACCTTAACAAAAGCCACATTTTTTGTACGTAATCTTCACTTGATGATCCGATATGGCCACAGGCTGTTTCTTGTTTTCATCTAATCTATAGTATTGCAATCTCTCTTATCATGCTATAAATATTCATCGACTTCTGGTGTTCTCTTTTCTCCGCTCCCTGCTTCTTTATGTCTTTGTCACTATCCCTTTTAAACTTTCATTCCATATATTTATCCAAAAACGTATGTACATAATGGTTCTTTGCCATTCATTATCCTTCGCAGTCCAGTTGCTCTTACGGTGACTTATGATCCGAATTCACATAACTTCTTAGTTCGCAACATCTTTGATTTCTTACTACAACTTTTTCCTTTACTTTCTTCTCTCACATTTGTCGACACAAGTATACTTGTTTTTTATTTGTTTGTATTGGGGCTCGTTTCGTCCGTCATTATTCCTTGCTAGCCCTCCGGTGTGGCTTTCTTACAAACTTGATTGTGCGTCATTTCACATCGACGGTTGATATAATTTCATAGTGTATATTCTCATGCTCCGTATAATTAATGGTCTGTGAAGTATTTTCTAGTATCCAACAAACTCTTTTATTTCCTTCACAGACGCTGCGTTCTCTCCTCCTTTCAAAAATTTCCAATCACCAATCGTAAGTATTTTTTTTTTATAACAGTCGTTGTTGTCCGAAATATCCTTAGAATCTTATCATTTTCTCCATTATCCTTTCTGCATTTAGCTTGTAGCCATTTTCTTACTATTTTATTACTCTTACAACACGTCGCTGCGTACTTAGGTACGGTGCAAATTTGCCCGATAAGGCGGATTCAAATCATGGCATAAACATAGCATAATTCATGTTAGCATGAAGCATTCGCTTAAGGTATCTTCCAACCCTTCCCTTTATGTCGGCCTTACGGTTCACTCATTATTAATTCGTTTCTACTTCTTCCATGTATCCTTTTGATGTGCCGACATGTTTCGAACTCTGGTCCCGAGCTAAGCAATTTCTTTTTCCAGCGCTTGAAAATGTTGTGATTCCTTGTAAGCCTAATATGGTCTCCCCCCCTTTAAGGGGATCTTCATATGCCAATAGTCCTTTTGTGAGATCCTTTCCAACTCTGTGCATAACATATCGAAACTTCTTACCATAAGTTTTCTTTTTCATTTTTTGTCTACATTATCATTCTTGTCAACATTCCCATACCTTTCCATCCACTCTTAATCCTTTCACCTATTTTAACTTACTTACTCGTAGTTCTTCTTAACTACACGTCTCGCTACTTTTGCTCACAGCACAAAATCCTTACGGCCTATACTCTCTCTATCCTCACTCATCAACCCTTTAACTATATTTATGGTACTATGACCGAGCGGTCTTCCATGCACATTCTTTATGTTTCATTCCATTTTCTATAGGATCAAGTCTTTCAAAGTTCACATGAATTCTCGCTCCACGCCTTTAATTTCCAAATCAACGGTGTTGACCCATTATCCTTATTCTTCCCCCAATACGTAATCAGGTTCCTATTACTTTATTCCCAAACGTTCTCTTTCTCCTTCGACTAACCCGTTAGTACATTTTTCCTACTTCCATCCTTAACCTTTTTGGGTTCCTTCCCTCTCGAACATTTTTCTTTTCTTATTATTTGTCGTGTGGATTCTAAAGTTAGTGAAATATTACTTTAAGCTCACAATTCTGTTACAATTCTAAGTCATCCTCTCAGGAAAACACTTCCATTCCCTAGGCAAATCATATTAATGCAGCTGCACGTTTATTCCTTTATATACCTTTCAAGGGTCGAAATTTTCTAGCATCGCCACAAGGCTTTATCATTCTTTCTCTTACTTCACATTCCTTGTCGTAGTCACTATTTATTTAGCCTCACTTATTGAAATTGGTTCTCGAACCTCACACATTCCTCTCGTTCTATATTACCACACTTTACCCTTTTTAGGTACCTACCTTTGAATTTTTATCCAAATAGTCTCGTATTTGCCGAAAATTTCTCTCGGGGGCTTTCCTCACTAAGGTTTTCTTAACTCTCATCTTTTTCCGAGACCTGATCTCCTTGCCTTCATTTACTCACATTCTTTCTTTTTCAAATCTCATTGTACTAGAATTTCCAATCTTAACCAGTAGAGAAAATAACATCAACTTACCTTATAACATTTGTGCCGTTTATTTTTGCTGTCACTCGAACTTCGGTACCCTTACTTGATTAATGCCTCTTTACCGTAACGCCGGTTACTGGGATTCACATGTCCACTGATACAATCACATATGAGACATCATACGCATTCTTATATATATATACATAATCACTATCAATTAGCCCACAAAATACTTCCAAACGCTATTCAAGCCTATCCAAATTCCAGAGCTGTGACGCACTTTCTGTCTATTCTCCAGTCTAGCCCGTCTCGTTCTGTGTGGCCTCTTATGGTTTCCAACCATCCCGTATACTCTAGTTTCCCTTAGGCCACTCTAGCTTCTCATTTGTCTCTTATGTCTAAATCTTTAGGAGTTCTTGCACACTTCCCAGGGGGTCACCCATCCAAAGATTTCCTTCACCTTAGCACGCTTAACCTCGTAACTTCGATATAATTCGGTGCCTTAATGCTGATATAATCGCGCCCGCTTCCTCGCATGACCTTTATTACATGATCTAGAGCAAATTAAAGTCTTGCAGATTTCGAGACATTTTCGTAACACGTCTTTCTCCTTTACAATTACTATTTTTCCCTTTTTAATCCTCGATATTCACTTTTCGCTTATGTGCATACTACTTTTCGTCCTAAATTCCTGGATTCCCGATGGTAACAAATATACCTTCGTCGCCGTTATCTATAAGTATTCGGATATCCGTCTGTTCGGATTCCCACTCACCATTCTTGTATAATAATTTATAACAAAACTGATTGTCGACTTTCTGAATCCTCCTACAGACCTTGTTCCTATTAAGCCTCGAATGTTATCCATTGCAATCCTTCGGACTGCTAATCGTCCTTCTCACAATTATCTTCCACGCTACGCCCAAATCCGTAGCTCTTCTAAAACATCACATCCCAATTATTGTTTGCTTATGATATTTCCCTTTCACACTTCCTTCTGTTAGGCGTGCTTAACTAAGTGACCTGATTTTTTTTTTTTGAACAATTCTAGCAGAATCTCTTTTACCATTCTTACCATTCAATATATGTACGCAGCAAATACCAACAATGCCTTACAGAGCGTGCGGCTATATGTCACATTCTAGTCATCCAGAGCTTCCAGTTTCAGATAACAGAACAAATATATCAAAACTTCTATAACCTTCCATATCGTTACTCGCCTTCTTCCGTCGTATGTAAGGCATATATAAGGAATTTCATTTTCCTATGACTTGGCTCTATCGCACGATCTGAGACAGAAAGAAGGTAAATAATCCCTAGATGCCCTGCAGCCTCCTGTTTATAAATGTGGCCGGCTACACACCATAAACAGGACTCTACTGGACACGATTTTGCAGACAACCCCTAGGACAAACCTGCTCTGATACCACTTTGTCACACCCTAATCTCCCTAGGGTGTGATGGGCACCCAACCCCATATCCGGAGCCGAGCGAACCCACAGATTCTTATTACATACATAATCTCTTCGGACTCTGAAATCAAATAAAAGTGAAATACATAGTAGGCTTTCAAAATCTTTCTTTTATCGCCTGATTCTGTTAATCAGTGAAAATGGCAAACATGACAAATGCTTTTGGAAACTTTCAGAAACAAGTCAAATCTGTAATCACACGGAATTTGTAACATAACGTAAAATTACACATCGGCTGATGGAGCCGCTTACAAAACTGACATCCTATACCTACGACTCTGTCTGCAAAGTCTCTAACTGCGAACCAAACACCATAGCCCATATACTCTGACTCAGCAACACTCCAGGAGCAAATGGAGTTGCCAATCCAGCTGAAGCATCTTCTAGCAATGTCATTTACTCGTCTGGGTGTACCTGCGCGGCATGAAACGCAGCCCCCGAAGAAAGAGGGGGTCAGTACGGAATATGTACTGAGTATGTAAAGCATGGAATACAGAAAACAGAATCATAATCGAAGCAAACAGTACAAAAGTAAGTACATTTTCAGAATACCAAACTACGTATTTTTTTTTCAGAATGCAATCCGTGTATACCGATGTCATGTGCCAGAAGAAGTACCGAAAATAAGTAGATCATCCAGAGTGCCAAAAATGCGTACTTTCCAAACACAGATTGTGCGGGCCACATCGTATGTCATCATATACATACACACATAACTGATGCATATGTAACATATTAGTGCCGAGGAACGTTCGGCCCGATCCACAGATGTATTTGCTGCGGAACGTGCAGCCCGATCCATATGCGCATATTATATTGCTGTGGCACGTGCAGAAGGTTAGTAAGGACAATAAGCACGATATGCAGAATAATAGAAACAACTTACTGGAAACACAAATCATGCATGCCAAGAACGGTATCCAGCCCCTTACGGGACCCGGGGAACGTGGCGCCACCCTGCCTTTGGCGCCACACACATCATACTCCAGAAGATTTGCTCCGTAATCTCCGTCACACATCATAATATCACATCATAAGATCAGAATATACATATACACATATATGGTTCGGCGAACCATGAACACATCATAACACCCATAACACATCATACTCCGGAATACATATATGGCACCCGACCCTCAAGCAAGGGACCCGGCGAACCATGCGCACGATACATACCGGCCCGGGACTCGTCGAAAGAGATCACAACACATGCACGAGCAGTGTAGTGAGAAACTGTATGCACGTAAATAAATAAATTTCAAGACACTATGGACAAATATATTTACCGACGTCTGAAGGCCCAGAAACAAGTTTCGGGTCAATCGGAACTAGTAAACGAAAGTTATGAGCTTTTGAAGTACAGAACCTTCTAAAAGCGTTTCAGAAGTTATTATATTTTTTTTGGAAATCAAAGCAATAACCATATCAAGTATCTTTCGGATATCGTTATGGATCCAATCAAATATACCTTTGGAACCATATGTACATATCAGAATATATCAAAGACTCAATGGAACAATCGCACATGCTAGCATTTAAGGATCAAACTTTAGTCATATCACTCATCTTCCAAAGCCATTCGGAAACATATCAAACAGGACTTGGACATCATAGATATGCATCGTAACCATATGAAGCAGTTTATGGAAGTCAAGAATGTTAGCCATCCTAGTGGCTCTAAGAATAAAAGTTTCTTTGGGATCATATACATACCGTATGCGCGTTTCACAAGATCATGCCAAAAGAAAGAAAAGGGTAAGCCTTACATACCTTCTCCACGTCCTATTAGCTACGTTTATTCGTCCAAGCTCGTTAGTCTACATTCAAGGAGATTTACATAATCATTAGACATACTGTCAAACACTTATCTTAGTCTTTCAAGTAAACTTGTTTATAATCTGCCGAAATTTCGGCAGCATTTCCCCTGTAAATATACCATCCCCGAGAATTCAACTCGGCCAAAATACAACAACAAATCCGAGAATTTAACTCGGCAAAATTATTAACAACATTACCAACAATCATACTAACAACTTCAACAATCAATCCCAAAACATATTCTAACATCAACAACTCTTGTCACACAATTCACGGCATTTCATTTACATTCAATTTAATCACATATATTCAAGCTAGCACCAATGATTCCACATTCAAGTATTAATCCGAAATCTTTCTAACATGATTCAAGAATACTTCTAACAATTCACAAAATATTCCAACAACCCAATCAACATATTACTTCACCCGCAACCTTTCAAATTCAACAAAAACAATGACAACTCATTTCCTTCCTTCAATTCATGAACTATACCAATGATTCACACACTAACAACATTATTTCCATAAATACAAGAAATGATATTATAGTCAAATTAGCTTCCAAAACACTCTCCAACACTTACAACTTCAACTAGAATCACCCAACTTTCATCATCAACATAGAATCCACAACAACAACAACCAAAACACTAGATAAAATAATTGAGTCATCATTCCTACACACCCACAAATATACACGGCCACCATACATACACACACACCACACGGCCACACCCACAACACTCTATTTCCATGATTTTCATTCATTTCTACATACTACAACATACATAAACCTTCCATAATATATAAAAGAATAGAAATTCTTACCTTTTTCCTCAATTTCCCACTTGACTAGAATTTTGAACTCGCCACAAAAATTAGTTTTCTTGCTCTAATAATTATACCACTTTGAAGAGGACCCTTGAATTAGTAGGAATACTAGAAGAAAATATTTTTTTGGATCAAATTTGGAGGCTTCAATGTTTTGTTGGTTTGGTTGAATGGCACTTTATTTTTGCTCTCCCTCAAGGTTTCTTGAATGCTCTTGACTTAAAGATGACAAATGGTGATAAATATGACTAATATACCCATGTATTATACTTCCTTGTGGGCCTTGGCCCACCCATAGTGCACGGCCACATGGGGTTTTTGTTTTCTAGCCCAACTCTTTTTTTTTTGTATTTAGTCTTGTAATTCATGAAAAATAATTTTCCAAATTCTGAATTTGCCCTTAGCCTTTCTTGATATCTGCGCATCAAAAAATTTCATAAACAACTCTTGTGTTAAACAAGATCAAAATTATTGCCTTGCTCTTGGCTTCTTACAATTGTCTTAAATTATCCGAATGCACAAAATGCGAGATATAACATCCTCCCCCCCTTTAGAACATTCGTCCTAGAATGTTAAATTAGTTTTATAGGGTCTCACAAACATTTCGGGGAGGTTTCCTTTTATGGACAGCATATGTAATTCATTCACCAATCAACATAATCGATTAAGGAATTTAGATTACCCGTAGGCATAGGAAATAAGTGGGGATGTTCATGTGTCTACTCCGGTCGGAGATTCTGTAATTGTTGATCGAGTCTACCGGTCTTGTTTTGTTACTTTTATGGGGCATGACACTTGTGTAGATTTGATAATACTTAGTGGACTTTGATATTATATTGGGTATGTCCTGGCATTCTGCCTATCATGCAATCTTGGACTGTCACGCCAGGACAGTTACCTTAGCGATGCCGAGCATTCTTCGGCTTGAGTGGAGAGGTCCTCCTAGTCCCGCTCCGAATAAGATCATTTCCTTCTTTTGAGTGAAGAAGTTAGTAAGTAAGGGGTGTTTAGCTTATTTGGCGTATGTTCATGATACGACTATTGCATCTCCACCTCTTGAGTCTATCCCTATTGTGAGCGAGTTCGCGGAGGTATTCCCGTCAGATCTGCCGGGTATGCCACCCGATCGCGACATGATTTTTGTATCGATATGGACCCAGGCACTCATCCCATTTCCATCCCACCATATCGGATGGCACCTGCTGAGTTGAGGGAGCTTAAGGAACAATTGCAGGATTTATTGAGCAAGGGGTTCATTAGACCTAGCGTCTCCCCTTGGGGTGCTCCTGTGTTATTCGTGAAGAAGAAAGATAGGACTGTGAGGATGTGTATTAATTACCGCCAGTTGAACAAGGTCACTATTTGGAACAATTTCCTTATGCCTCGTATTGATGATTTGTTTGACCAACTTTAGGGTGCTTCGGTGTTTTCAAAGATTGATTTGTGTTCCAGCTATCACCAGTTGAAGATCAGGGCGGAGGATATTTTGAAAAAAGTATTTCAGACGAGAAATGGCCACTACGAGTTTCTAGTGATGTCTTTTGGGCTTACCAATGCCCCGGCTGTATTTATAACCTTGATGAACGACATATTTAGACCATTTCTTGATTCCTTTGTGATTGTGTTCATTGATGACATCTTGGTGTATTCTAAGAGTAAAGAGGAGCATGAGAGCCATCTTCATGTTGTTCTTGGGTTGTTGAAGAAACATAGCCTGTTTGCTAAATTTTCTAAGTGTGAGTTCTGTTTGGGGCCTGTAGCATTCCTAGGCCATGTGGTGTCCAAGGAGGGGATTATGGTTGATTCCCAGAAGATTGAGGCTGTGAGGGGTTGGGCGAGGCCCACAACTGTTACTGAGATTCGTAGTTTTATGGGTTTGGCCAGTTATTACCGTCGCTTTGTGAAGGGTTTTGCTGCCATTCCTTCATCCTTGACCAGATTGACTCAGAAGGATGTTCCCTTTAAGTGGACGGATGATTGTGACGAGAGCTTTCAAAAGCTCAAGCTTCTTTTGACTACAACCCCGATCCTAGCCTTACCTATGGAAGGTAAGGATTTTGATGCCTATTTTGATGCCTCCCGTATGGGTTTGGGTGCGGTGTTGATGCAGGAGGGTAGAGTGATAGCTTATGCTTCCCATCAGTTAAAAGTTGTGAGAAGAATTACCTTACCCATGATTTGGAGTTGTTGGCCATACTTTTCGCTTTGAAGACTTGGAGGCATTATCGATCATCATAGCCTTCAGCATGTATTTACCCAGAGAGATCTTAATTCCAGGCAGTTCCGATAGATGGAGCTCCTAAAGGACTATGACATCTCTATTCTATATCATCCTGGGAAAGCCAATGTGATAGTTGATGCCTTGAGTCGCAAGGCAGTGAGTATGGAAAGTTTAGCTCGATTAATTTTTTCCGAGCGTCTAATGTCCATGGAGGTTCAAACTCTGGCCAATAGTTTCGTCCGTCTTGATATTTCAGCCCAGGGCAGGATTTTGGCTTGTATAAAGGCAAGGTCATCTTTATTGGATCGGATCAGGACTCATCCGTTTGAGGATACTGAGTTGAGAAAGATCCGACATAGAGTTTTGAAAGGTGAGGCCAAGGAGGCCGTGATTGATTCTGAGGACATTCTGAGGATTAGAGGACGCGTGTGTGTTTCTTGTGTTGGTGATATGATTCAGTTGATCTTATCCGAGGCTCATAGCTCTTGCTATTCAATTCATCCGGGGGCGACTAAGATGTACCGTGACCGGAGACAGCACTATTGGTGGCGTCGGATGAAGAGAGATATAGTTGACTTTGTGGCTAAGTGTGGAAATTTTCAGCAGGTAAAGTATGAACACTAGCGGCCCGATGGGGTGCTTCAGAAAATGCCCATTCCTAAGTGGACGTGGGAGAGGATTACCATGGATTTTGTCACGGGTCTTCCAAAGACTCTTGGCAAGTTTGATTCTATTTGAGTGAAAGTGGATCAGTTGACTAAGTCCGCTCACTTTGTTGCAGTTTAGGTTTCCTATACCGCGGAGAAGTTAGCTAAGATGAACATTCAGGATATTGTGAGATTACATGGGGTCCCTATTTCTGTTGTATCTGATCGAGGTACTATTTTCACTTCCCAATTTTATAGGGCATTTCATGAGAAGTTGGACACCTGATTGGATCTTCGTATAACTTTTCATCCCCAGACCGATGGCCACTCATTCAGGTGCTCAAGGACATGTTGAAAGTGTGTTTTTTTATTTTGGTGGTCATTGGGATCAGCACTTGCCCTTGGTAGAGTTTACGTACAACAACAGCTATCATTCAAGTATTGCATGGCGCCTTTGGAAGCCTTATATGGTAGGAGATGTAGATCTCTGATTGGTTGGATTGATGGGTTCGAGGCTAGACCTTGGAGCACGGATCTATTGAGAGAGTCCCTTGATAGGGTGAGAGTTATTCAGGCCAAGCTTTTGGTAGCTCAGAGTAGGCAAAAGATGTACGCGGACCGGAAGGTCCGTGATTTGAAGTTTTCTATTGGTGACCAGGTTCTATTAAAGGTTTCACCCATAAAGGGTGTTATGAGGTTTGTTAAGAGGTGCAAGTTGAGTCCCAGGTATATTGATCCGTTTGAGATTATGGACTGTATCGGTGATGTAGCTTATGAGTTGGTATTGCCGCTAGGCTTGGCGGGACTTCATCCGATTTTTCATGTTTTGATGCTGAAGAAGTACCATGCCGACGATACCTACATTGTCTATTGGGATTATATATTGCTTGATGAGAATTTGACTTATGAGGAAGAGCCTATCGCGATCTTGGATAGGCAAGTTCGAAAGTTAAGGTCGAAAGAGATTGCATCTGTGAAGGTGCAATGGAAGCACAATCCTGTAGAGGAGGCTACTTGGGAGACTGAGTCTGACATGCGTCGCCAATATCCCCAGTTGTTCACGAATTCAGGTATTTTCCTGCTTTCCTTCTTTTCTTCGCTCGAGGACGAGCGATGGTTCAATGGTATCTGATATAACGACTCGTTTGGTCGTTATAGTCATTTCGGCATTTTGCCCTTTTTCGAGCATTGATTAGCTATTTTTGACACGAGGTATCTAGACCGGATTCAGGCAACTTTTGTGAAATATAGGCTTAAAGTGAAAAATAGTTGACCCAAAGTTGACTTTTGGGTAAACGAACCTTTTTCGGAATTCGGTCAATTCCGAGAGGTCCAGATGGTCATTTAAAACTTGTGTGTGTATTTGGTTCAGTTCCTAATGCCCTCGGATGCATTTTGGGACTTGGGTTGGGAAATTGGATTTAAGGTATCGAGGGTTGACTCGGTCAACGAGACCTCTATTGGGAATTCCGAAGCCACGGGCTCGTTCATAACGTGTTATTATGTGTGGCTATGTGCATGGTATGCGAGCAGATGGCCTCGGAAACTAGTCAGAAAATTGGATCAAATTGTGAAACTTAGGAAGTTTTCTGGTGTCTAGTGCCTGCTTTGCCGGCGCCAGTACGGCGACAGCGATACCGCTGGAGAGGTCCAAGGCTTTTTGCCTTGACCGCTGAAGCGGCATTGCTGGGGCAATCCCAGTGCCGCTAAAGCGTGTGACGGCCAAGTTGTTAAATTAATGAAGTGTTAAAAGCCCTTAGACCCTCATTATATCCCATCTCGATATTTGAGCTTGAGGGAAGTGTTCCTAGAGATATTTGGAGGAGATTCTTGGAGGTAAATCTTGTTTATTCCTTTACTCTTCCTTAAATCATAATCATATTAGATTTTCCCCTTCCCTTTAATAACCCCTTAGTGATGGAAGTTGGAAGAGGGTTTTGATGAACACTTTCCCTAGGCTTGGTAATGATAAATTGATGATGTTTATGTTAGATTTTGATGAATCTAAGCTTATTAATCATATATGTTGCTTTCCTAGCGTTGAATTCCGGAATCAAGGAACTAGGGTTTATACCCAATTTGGGGGTTTTGCTTGAAATTAGAAATTAGGCTAATCCTTGAGTTAAATCAGCAGTTAGTGGTTGGGTTATGATCACCTAGTGCTTAATTTGGTAATTTGCTTCCGAATTTCCCAGTTTGCCCTTGTGGGCCCATTTCCCCAATTTCTAGGGCTAGAATTGACCTAATATAAATAGTAGCAATATTAGTATGATTTTTCATGATTTCTAATCTAGAATTCAATTATGCTTAGACTACTTTGGTCTTGAGGTTCAGCGGAAAGGCAAGGCAAAGGAGTGAGTTGTTGGTGTTGCGGTTCGGCTATCCAGGTAGGTTATGGCTTACCTTTGGTTAGACTTCGTATAGTGAAGCACATATTTAGATTATATTATTGGAGATAGCATGTGAACCTTCAGGTATGAAGTCGGGATAAATGTTGCCTTAGGTTGGGCCCTGTTGTGTGTTGGGGCTAGCCACCTCGTTATGTGTGATTTGATTGTTCTATTGTGTCGGCTTGATGCCATGAGTCATTGGTAGATATTGGATTCTGTTTTATCATTCTTGATTATGATATAGTTGCCATACCCACTGTTGGTATTTGTACCCGGAGATATTGTTGGCGTACCCACTGTTGGTACTAGTGATTCGGTTATATTATTGGCATACCCACTGTTGGTGTTGTGATTCAGATATATTGTTAGCGTACCCATTGTTGGTACTAGTGATATTAAGCATGATTATTGATATGATTCATACATTGTACGCATATCTGATACATTTTCATGATACATTATTGAGATACTGATGACACTTGATGAGCTGGGCTACGTTTTACTTGAGTGGCGTGAGAGTCTGATATCTGATGTTCATCCCGAAATCGTTGATTGAGTGAATTGATACTTTATGAAACTCTTTTACTTGAGTGACGTGAGTGTCTGATGTCCGATGTTCATTCTGAAATCGTGGATTGAGTGAGTGCATGGAATCCGCGGGTCCCTCAGAGTGGTGCAGGTGAGAAACCCCCGTGGGAAAAGATCCGGGGTCCTGTCTGTCTGTTGGGTAAAGATCCGAGACTGGTGGCACTTAGCCTTCGCGAGCCACACTGGGTTGTGTTACTGGGACGTCGATATTTCCGTCCAGAGCACATGTGTACACCGCATTTGCATGGCATTGCATTGAATTTATACCATTATTGCGTTGCGTTGCATTGCATTATGACTTTATTGAGATGTTTGGTGTTGTATTGTGATGTTGGATTGGATAGTATACCTTCAGACTTGGCACATTTGGGATTCGATGCTCTACATAGGTGATGATGGATAATTGGAATTGATTGCATTGTCTTATAGTTGCTGGTTTAATTGCTTCTTAGCTGCTTTATTATCTTAATTATGTTAGCTATGCTTAGTCGGTCGATGATACCTACCAGTACTTTTGTTTGTACTGACCTGCACTTGTTGCATTCTTTTATGAATGCAGAGTATCAGGTCGGATCCACTTCCGTGACGCGTGGCTAATCGTCGCTTCAGCTCTCTCTTGAGTTTCCAGGGTGAGCATGGCCGTCTGCTGCCTTGAAGACTTTCTATCTTTATGTCCTATTATATTCAGTGACATAGACACTTTACGTATTAGTATTCCAGATTGTATTATTTCCCTTTAGATGCTCTTGTGTTATTCAAACTAGACCCTGGGGGTGTTTATCGTCATTTCGCACTTTTCCACTACTTATTTATATATATATTTGTTCTATTCCGTTGCTTAATTTTCATCCTTTTATGTATTTATTCATTGCTGGATTTAGGGTTCGCTTATCGAGGTGGGAAGGTAAGTGCCCGCACGACTTAGGCACAATAGGTCGTGACACGCCAGGGTCGGATTTAGGGCATGACAATATGCAAGTTGTTTACATTTGCCTGAAGCACATTCAGTTGGTTTTGATTCCATGCACCTGATGAGATTTCTAAAGTGTTCATAAATGGCATCAAATCAAGGCTGCTGGACATTTGTACATCATCAAGCTGCTTTCTTCCCATTTTTCTTTGTTTTTTGGTAATCAGGATTGGTGTTTATCCAAGTACTGGTTTCTTTTGTTTCTTTTTCCGTACTTTTTCAGCTAACTAATTTTGGTTAGTTTCTGTAAGACTGTTTTGTTTTTTTAATAAATTGCCACCAGTTGATTGGTGGTCTTTGCTTTAAAAAAAAACTTGGCATTTGCAGGGGAGAATATAATGCAGCTAAATAGCTTTCAAGAGCTCCTATCAACATGTAGGAAGATTCTTAACATTGATAAAGCTTAGATACCTTCACTCAGAATCAGAACCACAAGAATAAAAAAGATATGATGCAACTGCAAATTCAAATAAAGGGCAGATCACACTCAAATCACCCGATACATAAGATTTCTTATGTATAGTATGTTTAGTTTCTTCTGCCGAAATGTACAACAGTTTTTTGATATATATATATATATATATATATATATATATATATATATATATATATATATATATACACATATTAGCTGCACTAGGCCCGTGCTAAGCTCGGGCCCAAACTCAAAATATATAAAAATAGTGCATAACTTTTATCAAATAAGGATAATTTGAGCCACGTTTGTCTACTATATAATTAATTTACTGTAATTGTGGGTTAATCATATCTTGTTGATAAGTTTTCATAATTATTAAAGTTTCTTCATCCTATAATTGGATACTTTTTAAAGAATTTTTTTTTGGTGAGGAAGTAAGTTTGGTAGGAAAATTAGCAGATATCAAAGAGATGCAAGTGGTTGATATTCTATGAACATGATAAAGCCTGATAACTACAACTCGGCAAACGAAACATAACTAATTGAAAAATATTTTCGTATTTTTATGATTTTGTAGGAATACAATTTTTATTTATAGATAAAAATTGTCACGACCCAGCTAGGGGCCGTGGCGGGTACCCGGGGCTAACCACTGAGCACTGCTCATATTATTACTTCTTAGACTCATTCAATAATCATTTGTTGATTTCATGCTCATATTATAAAGAACTGCTTTTCATTACAAAACATAATGCTTTTATACAATAACATATATCAATACATTTACGCAATGTTCACGTCGTGAAGCCACATAACCCACATTGAGTATCTACGAGCCTCTATGAAATGACATATACCAATATACACAAAAGAATCATCATAAGAACCTCCGGAACAAAGGAGTGCTTTCAGTCAGCTGTCAGCTTCTAAGAGTCCGGAGCAAGATCTCCTCCCTATCTACCTATGGGCATGAACACAACGTCCAAAGAAAACGGACGTCAGTACGAACATTGTACTGAGTATGTAAGGCAGGAATGAAATGAACAATGTCATAGAAGCATCATGAATCATAAGAAAAGATATTACCTGCTTGAGTGTTATAAGCAACATACTTTTTACATATATCATATTTTACATCATCATAGTATGTGTTTTGTCATATCTCATATATCATCACATTCATCATCCCATACTTCATCACGTACATCGTCACATCGTACTCCGCATCATTACCCGCGTCCGGGTAATCCTCATATGCCGCCCACTAATGATGATCATGCCCGACCCATTAGGCTCGGTGTAAACATAACAGCCCGCCTTAGCGGTGACATGCCCGGCCATCTAGGCGCGGTAGAATCATATGCAGCCCGCATTCGCGGTGATATGCTCGGCCAAATAGGCACGGTGGAATCATATGCAGCACGCATTCGCGGTGACATGCCCGGCCAAATAGGCGCGGTTACTTTAAATCATCATCAATGTTAAGGCTCTTAATTTTTTCCTTAACTTTGCAGTCTTTATAATAATGACCAACTTTGCAGCACTTATAATAGGATTTTGGATTTTTGGATTTAACAAAATCCTTCCGTTTTCAAAATTCTTTTTTTCTTCTTGCTTTCTTTTGCAAGCATTTCTCTTTCCAGGCTTGGAAATCGTTTTTCTTTTTCTTATGCCTATGAGGCGCTTTGGTCTGTGGAATATCCATGCCAAATTTCTACAAAATTCTCCTAATTGTTGTCTTTCATTTAGACCATGTCTCTTAATTTGCTGATTCAGCTTAATCTCATTGCATAAGGCTAGACCTTCTTGCATACACATCCCTATTAACTTACCATAAGTATATGCATCATAATCAATGCTAGCTTCTCCTTTTCTAAGAGCTTTTCTTACTCGTTCTGCAAAAAGGGCGAGTAGTATATCTATGAATTTGGACTTCCAATGAGCATCATTACACTTAGGTAATTCCATGACCCTACTAAGGAATACATCCTTGTACCACCTAAATGAGATAATGGTTTTGCATCTCAGATATTTGAAGCAAAGTTCTAATGATTTCATTATTATCAGACCATCTGTAATGACCCGTTTGGTCGTTATAGTCTTTTCGGCATTTTCACCCTTTCTTGAGCATTGATTAGCTCATTTTTTAACCGAGGGGACCGTTGGCATGCTTCCTGAGGTGTATAGATCGGATTCGGACAACTTTTGTGAAATATAGGCTTAAAGTGAAAAATGGTTGACCTAAAGTTGACTTTTGGGTAAACAGACCTTTTTCGGAATTCCGTCGATTCTTAGAGGTCCGGATGATCGTTTAGAACCTTTGTGTGCATTTTATTTGGTTCCCAATGCACTCGGATGCATCCTGGGACTTGGGTTAGAAAATTGGAATTCAGGCATCGAGGGTTGACTTGGTCAACGAGACCTCCGTTGGGAATTCCGAGGCCATGGGCGTGTTCGTAGAGTGTTTTTATATGTGTCTATGTGTATGGTATGTGAGCAGATGGCAACAAAAACTAGTCGAAAAATCAGATCAATTGGTGAAATTGGGATAAGTTTCTGGTGTCTGGTGCCCGCTTTGGCGGCACCAGCACCGCGGCAGCGGTACCGCTGGAGCGGTCCAAGGCTTTTTGCCTTGACCACTGAAGCGGCACCGCTGGGGTGGTCCTAGTGCTGCTAAAGCGGGTGACAAGCAGTTTGTAAAATTAATGAAGCGTTAAAAGCCTTTAGACCCTCATTATTTCGCATTTCGAAATTTGAGCTTTAGGGAACAGTTCATGGAGATATTTTGGAGATATCCTTGTAGGTAAATCTTGCTTATTCCTTTACTCTTTCTTTAATCATAATTATCTTAGATTCTCCCCTTCCCTTTAATAAGCCCTTCGTGATGGAAGTTGGAAGAGGGTTTTGATGAACATTGTCCCTAGGCTTATTAATGATAAATTTATGGTGTCTATGTTAGATTTTGACAAATCTAAGATTGTTAATCCTATATCTTCCATTTCTAGTGTTGAATTTTGAAATCAAAGAATTAGGGTTTATACCCAATTTGGGGGTTTTGCTTGAAATTAAAAATTAGGCTAATCCTTGAGTTAAATCAGCAATTAGTGGTTGGGTTATGATTACCTAGTACTTAATTTGGCATTTTTCTTCTAAATTTCCCGTTTTGCCCTTGTGGGCTCGTTTCTTCAATTTCTAGGGTTAGAATTGCCCTAAATTGAATAGTAGCAATATTAGTATCATTCTTCATGATTTCTAATCTAGAATTCGATTATGCTTAGACTACTTTGGTTCTGGGGTTCAGTGGAAAGGCAAGGCAAATGAGTGAGTTATTGGTGTTGCGGTTCGGCCATCCAGGTAGGTTATGGCTTACCCTTGGTAAGACTTCATATAGCGAGGCACATATTTAGATTATATTGTTGGAGATAGCATGTAAACCTTCGGGTACGAAGTTGGGATGGATATTGCCTTAGTTTGGGCCCTGTTGTGTGTTTAGGGCTAGCCACCCCGTTATGTGTGAATTGATTATTCTATTGGGTTGGCTTGATGCCATGAGTTGTTGATAGATGTTGGATTGGTTTTATCATCTTGATTATGATATTGTTGGCGTACTGTCACGATCCAAACCCATGGACCGTGACGAATGCCCGATCACTGCTGACCAAGCACCCCTAAACTCGTACTTGCTATATGCTGAATAACGTCGTGGCCCATTTCTAACTCATATCTGAGCGATAGCATCTGCTGCAAAATTTATGCAATAAACTCGATCTCGAAAAACTCATAATTTATACACATGGATATGTATATATAGGCATACGTGCAACGGATGACAACACAGTCCAACATGGCCACTACATACGTTGTACGGAAAATAGGAGACCACAAAGCTACATGATATTCCCACTATATTCAACTGTCTACAGACCTCTATGGAGCCTAGCTGTAGAAAGACAGGACAAGGCCCTATCATACCCACATCTGTACACATCCTAAATAGCATACCAAAAGCTGCAGCTCCGGATCAAGTGGAGCTCACTGACTGCTGCTGAGGAGATCCTACTTGTCACGACCCAGCCCCATGGGCCGTGACTAGTGTCCTATTTGGACACCCAAACTGACTTACATACCAAATCGACATATCAAAGATTTATTCAGACTTAACATACTTTATTTCAAACAGATACTAAGAACAAATGTCATCTTAAGCGGTTTCCTGTACAGAAATATCATATCAAATCCGGTAGGCTGGCGGAATACACATCGCCCAGATTTACAAACATATACAAACATATGGGCCGTTTTCGCCATAACAGCAACCGGGACCGCTTAAGGCACAGATCATAAATAGAAACGAATAAACATGACCCATGACCCACACATATGATTACAGGCCTCTACAAAACATAACAGAAACATATGACGGGACAGGGCCCCGTCGTACCCAAACAGCCATACATATACAGAACGTGTATAACAGAAGATATGTACCAAAATATGAGCTCCGGATCAAAAGGAGTACTCCAAGTGGCAGAATATGTATCCTATACTGGAGGATCACCAAAACGAATGTCTGTACCTGCGGGCATGAAACGCAGCCCCCGAAGAAAGGGGGTCAGTACGAAATATGTACTGAGTATGTAAAGCATGAGGTACAGTAATCCAAATCAGAACTGAAATAAAGAGTATGGAAAGCGGTTACAGAACCAGTATATCAAACATGTTTTAAAAACATAAGTAATGCAAATAAAAATCATGCATAAGGCTCAGGAACGTGGTCGCCACTCCGACGCTGGCGCCACAACACATCATACTCCAGAAGGTTTCAAATCTCCGTACAATCCCCGAACATATCATATCATCATATCATATCACAACATCAAAACATATCATATGCCATATCACATCATAACGCTGTATATAAGCGGTACCCGGCCCTATGACGAGGAACTCGGGAACTGTAACACATCATACTGCCGAATATACATGGTGCAAACGATCACAAAACCGGCCCGGGATCCGGCAAACGATATCATAGTAGTAGGAACGAGCAGAGTAGTGCGGAAACCATATGCATAATAAAAAAATAAAATAAATTTCAAAACTTGATGAACAAATATATTTACTGCATCCGACGGCTCAGAAATCAGTTTCGGGTCAATCGGAGTTAGTATACGAAAGTTACAAACTTTTGAAGTACAGAACTTTCTAAAAGCATTTCAGAAACTCTTTTCGGAATTTCAAGTGACATTCATATTAGGCGAACTTTCAACCATTACTATGGAGCAAATCAAATGGAGCCTTTAAGATCATATGTATGTATCAAAATATATGTATCCAAAACTTTAGCCATATCAAATGTTTTTCGGACATCATTACGGATCACATAATCATACTAGGAAACTTGCGGATAACATTATGGATCAAATCAAATGGGGACTTTAAGACCATATTTTCATGTCGAAATAGTCATCAAAGGCCTTAGTCTTCTCGTTTTTCTTTCTTTCGAACAACATTCGGAACATAACAAATAGGATCTTTGAACATCATAAAATATGTATCTAGCCATATGGAATAGCTTATTGAAGTCAAAGATGTTAGCCATCCTAGTGGCTCTAAGAATAGGATTTTCTTTAGGAGCATACTTATACGTTATTTGTTCATTCCAAAAAAGTCATGCCAAAAGAAAGAAAGGTAGGCGTTACATACCTCAATCGCTCGCTAACCAAATCCCGACTCAAGTCTCGGGCTCTCCAATATCTACAATAATATTATCAATTACCAAATATTAGCTACAAGTACTTAGAAATCCAATTCTAACCGGTACTTGTCTACAAAAATTTCAGCAGCATTTCCCCTATATATTCGCCTATCCGAATTTCCAATTGCTCTCCTGTTGACACAGAAATACCAACAATAACATATGGACACAACCATATCTTCAATTCTTTTATTTCAACAAGAACAACAACATATCAAAACAGCCCCCAACTATAACATAACGATGCCCGAAATTCTAACGAACACTTACAATACACCAAGCAGCCCATATGCACTTCTTATACCTTATTTCATGCAATCTTTTCAGCAAATTTCAGGGAAATACAACAGCAGCCACACGACACCACATCATCTATTCATATGCAACTAAACCACATTATTATCTCTATAATCCTTACAACAACCCACAACAATTTTAACTCCAACTCTAACCTTTAAATTCTTTCATTCTCATCACATAATCTATGATTACAACAACCAAAATATTAATTCAAATCAGTCCATCAATTTCAATTAAAACAGCCCCTAATCCATAAATCTCAACAAAACAACAAACGAGTTTATAATGCTGTTTTCTCCGTTCTAATTCGTTAAAACTCTAAATAAATACTTTAATAACATAAAAGGAATCTTATAAATACCTTAGCAGCAGCTCAACCACGAAAATTGCATTCCCCAAGACCAATATTTATCTCAAATTGAAGGCAACGCAACGTACAACGCTTTTCTCTTCATGAGCTTCGGGATTCGGGGCTCGGATTTTGATCAAAATGGCTTCCTTAGCCTAGGAGCTCTCTCTCTCTCTCTCTCTCTAATGTTTTTGGAGGATCTTAGCTGAAATTTATCAGCCCTCAAATGAATTTGCTATATATATTAATGTTAATGGGCCTCATGGGCCGAAACATTAGTGTTTGGGTCGGGTCCAAACTTGCCGCCCTGCCAGCGCAAATTGCATCGTCCATATGTCCTTATCCAAATATCATTTTGACGAGTGCTTTGTTGCGTTGGAAACTAGACTCGATGAACTTAACTTTAGGCTTTTGAAACACCTTAAAATTCCTCATATACTAGGAGATATGCCTCCAATAATATGGGCTAAAAATCTGGTCCGAGATTTTTCTGAAGTTGTTCGGATTCATTTCGTTCAGATTCGTTTAACTTCTAATCCTCTTCCGACCCTCATGTAACCTCTTATACATACATATACATACTCACATACATACATAACAATCCATACACATCTCGAAGGGTCCGGAGAATCACAATAACCTTAAACGTAACTAGAGAACTTACGAAGCTTCGACGAAACTCCAATCGCAAATATATATTCATATCTTTTATCCATCTTCTATATCATTACTAATAATCTCAAATACTTTAAAAGGGCACTCACATTACCTCATATACGCTCATAACGCGATTTCAAATCCTTTAGGTTACGATGTCACCTCGGGATACTTAAGGAAACCATATATATATATAACGATATTCTTACTAACTCGATTAACTTTCTTAACTCATCCTTTGTTTTCTTAATTAAAATAGCACGGACTCTTACGGAGTGTAACACTACTGGTCTGTCTCATCCGAATGACTAACTGAACCTGCGGGCATGAACGCATCGTCCACAAGAAGGGATGTCAGTACGAACAGTGTACTGAGTATGTAAGGCATGCATATTAACATAGTAAGAGATACCGAACATGGAAAATAATATAATGAAAGTATGAAGATAAAGTAATATAAAAGAGATCAACCCGTGCCTCTGAATGCCTTTTTAAGGTGGATGTCCTGCATGATTAGCTTTTTGAAAGAAAGACTTTTCCATATATACATATATAATATCTTGTCCGGCCGTTAAGGCGCAGTAATATATATATAGCATCTTGTCCGACCATTAAGGCGCGGTCTTGTCCGGCCATTAAGAAGCGGTGAAATATATATAGCATCTTGTCCGACCATTAAGGCGCGGTCTTGTCCGGCCATGTAGGCGCGGTGTTATATATAGTATCTTGTCTGGTCATTAAGGCGCGGTGAAATATATATAGTATCTTGTCCGTCCATTAAGGCTCGATAAGTATCTAAATTACACATATATAAATACATATAACATGCATGAGAGCCCAATTGAATGTTACTTCTTTATCGGAGTGACGTAAGGTCGGTAACCTCCGATTTATATTATGGAACATCATTATCGCTATATCTCACCTTGAAGGAACAAGTAACATAAGGTGAGATCAACAACAATGAATAAAATTGAGAAAATCATGAAATAACTTAACATTGAAATCATAAACTTGGAACCTTTAAACATAAAATCATCATTTCCATCGTAATCATCAAGGAATCATTCTCATCTTTAACATCATGAGAAGCTTTAAGAATCATGAACTTCTAGCTTTTGAAAACAAGGAGGTTATGGAAACATTTATGGAATCATAACATAAGGATCATGCCTTTGAAAGAAAGGGACGAGCCTTAACATACCTTTTTGGTCGCCTTAGCTTTAACTACTCAACGCTTGTCCTCCCAGGCTCGTAAATCTATATTCAAGAAAATTTATACTATTGTTAGATTCACCTTTATACGCTTGTCTTAATCCTTCAAATAAATCTTTCTAGAGTTACCGAAATTCGGCAGCATCTCCCCTGTTTATATGCCTAGCCCAAAATTATGATTCAGCAACCAACAACAACAACAACAACAATGACAATAACATCATTTCGGACACCAATATGTACCATAAAATATCCCTTACGACGTTTTTCCAATTTCCACAACTAACCAACCCGCTATACGATTATTTAATGACTTTATCTTCGTGAATAAACCAAAGGTAATCTTAATAAGGAGAGATTCATACCTTATTCTTGTTCAAACATCAATATCTTCAACGTCCACCTTGAATCCAAGCCAAAATCCTCCGCAAAACGCTACCCGAGCCTCGATTAACCAAAATCACTTCAAACCCTCAACTTTTTATGACATAATTGCCCTTTGTGTGTGCTGAGCCTTTTTTCTGATTTTTGGCGAAACAAAATTGGGTCTTGACCCTTTTATAAGGTTCTAAATTCAGGTCGGGTCACTGTGCAGTACTGTAGCAGTACTGTAGCAAGTCGGTTACACTAGCACGCGTTTTTGCTCTATCAGCCTAACTTGTAACGTTCATAATTCTCTACTCCGATGTTATATCGATGAGCGGTTTGTTGCGTTGGAAACTAGACTCGATGAAATTCATTTTAGGCTTTTGAAACACCTTAAGACTCCTAATATACTAGGAGATATACCACTTCAAACTTGACTAAAAATCTGCCCAAAATCCTGCCAACTTTTTCCAAATTTTCGCCAAACTTATTTTCTTCGATTTGCTTGATCTCGGAATCTTCCGAAACTCTCCATACATGATATTTATCATTAATAATACTTAATAATGGTCATGTCCTTTGGTTCCAAGGTTGTCCTTCCCGGTTACGACTTACAAGATCATGATTCATCCTTTACTTAAATAATATACTTAATAATGCTTCGTTTCTTACAATCCAAAGTTGTTTTACCTAGCCATAGCTCGATATACTTACATTCAAATTTAATCAGTGCTTCTCCGAGGTACGGGGTGTAACACGTACCCACTGTTGGTACTTGTGATTTGGATATATTGTAGGCGTACCCACTGTTGGTACTTGTGATATTGAGCATGATTATTGATGTTGATTCATGCATTGCACGCATTCTCATTTTCATGATACACTGTTGGGATACTGATGATACTTGATAAAACTCTTTTAATTGAGTGACGTGAGATGGCCGATGTTCGATGTTAATTCTGGAATGGTTGATTGAGTGAAATTGATAGTTGTTAACTATTTTGGTTGAGTGACGTGAGATGGCCGATGTCTGATGTTAATTCCGGAATCGTTGATTGAGTGAAATTGATACTTGATAAAACTCTTTGATTTGAGTGACGTGAGATGGACGATATCCGATGTTAGTTCCAGAATCGTTGATTGCATAGCCGATATCTGATGTTAGTTCCGGAATCGTTGATAGTGCATGGACTCCGTGGGTCCCCCAGAGTGGTGCCGGTGAGAACACTCTATGGGCAAAGATCCGGGACAAGTGGCACTTAGACTTCGCGAGTCACACTAGGTTGTTCTACTAAGACGTTGATATTTCCGTCCGGAGTACATGTGTACACAACATTTGCATGGCAGTGCATTGCATTCATACACTATCGCATTGCATTGCATTATGGCTTGATTTTGAGATGTATGGTGATGTACTTGTGATGTTGGATTTGGACTTGGCACATTTGGGATTAGATGTTTACTTAGGCAATGACGTGTACATGGATTTGATTACGTTTGGCTTATACTTGTTGGTTTATTTGCTTATCTGCTTTATTATCTGGATTGTGTTAGCTGTCGGCTGATGATGCCTACCAGTACTGTTTTTTTGTACTGACCTGCACTTGTTGCATTCTTTTATGAATGCAGAGTATCAAGTCAGATCCACTTCCGTGACGCGTGACTGATAGTCGCTTCAGCTCTATTCTCGAGTTTCTAGGGTGAGCATGGTTGTCGGCGCCTTGAAGACTTCTCCATCTTATGTCCTATTCTATTCAGAGACATAGACACTTTATGTATTATTATTCCAAATTTGTAGTATTTCCCTTTTAGATGCTCTTGTGTTATTCAGACTAGACCCTGGGGGTGTTATTATTATTCCGCACTATTCTATACTTTATATATATATATATATCGTGAGACTTACGTATTTATTCTATTCCGTTGCTTAATTTCATTCTTTTATGTAATTATTCATTGTTGGGTTGAGGGTTCGCTTACCGAGATGGGAAGGTAAGTGCGCGCACGGCTTAGGCAAAATAGATCGTGACACCATCTTCCTAAGAAATGTTCTATAAAATTAATAACTAGTGTATAAATAACATTTGGTACCTGAACAGATCCTTCCTGACCTTGTTGTTCTATTTTGACCACGGTTAAAATCTTACCACCATCTTGCTGGGTTAAATAATTATCTCACCATCCTTTTAATTGTCCAGTAAAACTCGCATCAATCATTTCAGCAATATTGTGTTCATTATTGCCATTGGCCTTGCAAATTGTACTATACATTAGCATTCTATGTACCGTACAATAAATTTGTCTTTCACTATAATCATCTATATTCCATTCATATATTTCTTAACCACTAAAACTATTGGTAATAATATGGTCATGTTCTTCAAGGAAAACATCTTGAGGAGTAGGGCGAGAATAGTAGTACATCCTTTGAGTAGGCTTTACTGCATAAGCCTCTGATATTTTATGTATTTCTTCCGATACTCTGGTTCTATAATCTTGATCGGAAAAACCATCATCCTCTTCTATTAAAGGACGAATTAGTAAACCTTTGAATTTTTCATCAAGCATTTGTTCTAATTCTGAAAAAGGTTTTAACTTAAAATCCTTGATTGCCAGTGGAGGCTGTATACTAGGAGTGGCAATGGTCTCCTTTTTTTCCCTTTATTAAGAGCAGAATCATGTAATTTTTCAATTTCGAAAAATAATTTGTCAATTCTGTATAGGCATATTAATGTAGTGAAAGAATTTGTTCACCCAAAATATTCATACAAATATTAGCATAATTTTGTTTTTTCAGTATATTATTAATATGCCTACAAGTAACTTGCAAAGTATCAGTTTCAAATAATTTTGAAAAAGCTGCAAAATGAAGGACTTTATCATCCTTACCAATTTGAAAGGACTGTTGTGGAGGAAATATTGTATGAATAATTTCTCCATTAGTCAATTTATATTCTCTTTCCAATACAGAAATATAATTTCCGACATATTTGGTCATAAACCAAGGAACAAAAGATATAATATTATTGGCTTTGGAAAGATCTTTATAAAATTCTTCTTGGAAAATTGTTATTTCGTTACTATTCAAACTTGCTAACAAAACCATTTTCTAAATGGTTCCCATCTGGGTGTAAAAAATTCTGCATTAATCTTAGCTCTTGCGGGTGATCCCTTAAAATTAAATTTATGGTCTTGATCCATTAAATATCATTAAAATCCATATCTGACTCGGTCAATTTCGTGTGCTTAATACCAGTAACGATATTATCTTGATCAATTTTAAGATTACTAATTCTATTATTATCAGTTTCTCTAATTTGAGAAGTATAAGCTCTAGATGGAGACTGGACAATATAATCAATTGGTGAAATATAAGAATGACATGAAGAATTTGATCTAATCTGTCTAAATCTAGTGCTGATACTATGACTTTCAGCTTGATCTGATAAAAATTTAGGTTCTGCAAACCTTAATCTAATAGTCCCATTTGGGGTCTGCTCAATTTCAGTAACATCAATATTTAAATTATTTTGGGGAGGAGCAGCTCCCTCTATGACCCATTCTTTGGGAAAATCAATTTCATCCCATTTAATAGGTCTACGAGTAACATTTTTAGATTTACCAAAATTAGTTTCTATCAAAATAGCTTCATTTTTTAAATCCATAATTTTACACATAGGATTCATAGTATATAATGGTTTAAAATATATTCTATAACAAATACATATTACTTCAGTACCGGGCATATAATCATAGTCATATAATTTAACACTTAATATTAAAGCATTTAGAGAATTCTCATCCTGTAAAGATACCTGCAAATTAGGATAAGCATTAAAATATACAGGACCATATGCTAAATTGGTTTGAACCGTACCCACTTGTTTGAGATCTAATTTCTCAAAAGTACCCATTTGATAAATTAATCTGGGCTGAATTTTAGGGATAGTCCACTTATTAAGCAGATCTAATTGCTGAGGCATATCATATTCCTCTTTTTTACTATTTTTAATAGTACTTTTACTCCTAATGATATTCATTAAGAAAAGTGTATTGAACTTATATCACCCATCACTACTCATGTACACAGTGAGATGATACTGCATAGGGACTTTTACTAGGTTAATAACCCTGGAAAGGAGGTTATCCAACTCAGAACAAGTCCAAAAATAGCCCTAACGCCACCTCGGCTCAGCGGGCACATGAACAGGACGACAAAGACCAAATTATAATACTGTGAGGACTACAAAATCCTAAAATTGTCCCTTATATTAAGTAGTAATATATATATATATATATATATATATATATATATATATATATATATATACATATATATATATATATATATATAAAGACGACTAGGGAAAAGAGTAGTACTTTCTATTTAGGGATTTCAAGAAGCCCCCTTTTCTTGCTTTCATTTACTTTACCTTGTATTTTGTTTTATGTAAGGACTTTTCGATTTATAAAAATAAATAAAAGAGTTGTTGGGGTCAATCCAGTGGTTATTTTTAGAAAAAGTACTTTCTATTTTTGTTTCTGCATTATTTTTAAACTGTTTTTGTGATTCCACTTTGAATTATTAATAAAGTCCCAAAAATTTGATTAAAAATAAGAAGGAACAGAATAAGGGACGAGTTCCTACCTATAAAGAATCTCAAAGGAAGGAAGCAAATGAGGCCATGAGTCAAGTCTTCTTGCATCTTGGGCAGACAACTCTGATGAAGAGGACGAAAATAAAGCTATTGAATCCCTATATAACTGACCTTATTGATAGACTCAAAACCTGGAATAAGATGTGATGATGAAGTCTTTGAGATGATGGAAATTTGTGACTCTTAAACAGAAATAGAAGCCAATAAGGCAAATATTTCTAAACATAAAGAAAATTTTGATACTATATCTAAGAAAAGGATGATGACTTTAGTGCTTACTTTGATGAATAAATTACAAATCTTGAGTGTCGATAAAGAGCAATTGATAAATGAGATATTTGGCATAAAGTTTGAGCGCCAAAGTCTTGAACAATATCAAGCTGAACTTGAAACAAAAACTAAACATCTTAAGGAACAAGTTTTGGTTTTTGAAAATGAAAAATACAACACTTAAGCTTCAAATTCAAAATTAAAAGAAAGTAGAAACTAAAGTAAGGAACAATTATTGAATTTCATACTTGTTTACCCTAAAAAGAGAACAGTTGAATTTGTTTGTGGTTTAAAGGATACGTGATTTATTTTGTTATAAATAAATGAAATAAAGCCGATGACAACTTTTTTTTTAATCAAAGCAACCAGCCTGAGACTAGTTGTTACACCTTCGAATTTCGTGTCGCTCGCATTGTGAATGTGCCAATGTAAACCTAAAGTAGACATGAAGCCCTCGTAAGGTTAAGAAGGATGTTTGGTGATTCTAATTAAGATTCCGAAGGCATTTGAGGCTAGAGAAGTGAGTTCGTCGGAGAAGGTTAAAGTTGAGCCACGTTGTGGGAAATTTCGTATCATTTGGGATATGCTTTTCCTAGCATCCTTGAGGAAGAGATATGAGGCCCCTAATATGGTTAATGAAGTTCTATAAAAGTGCCAATAAGGTTCCATAAGGATTGGAGATTAAACAAATCGAAAGGATCGCATGTTCGCGAAGCCGGAAGAAAGAGGGCAGTGTGCGGTCGCACACTCAATGTGCTGACCCGTACACTGGGTGTCAACTTGCCAAAATGGCTGGCCTTTCTGTCCAAGGCCCTCCCCAAACCAAGGGAGGAGTGTGCGGCCGCACACTCAGTGTGCTAAGCCGCATACTCTTCGCCAAGTTGGTCGGGGTGTATTTTGGCCACCTTTTTAAAACCCAAACGACCCCAAATTCATTTCCACCTTCTCTCACTAATTTCCCTACATTTCTAGAGTCTGCTTGAGAGATTTTGGAGTTTCCCTAACCCTTCTCACCTTTTCGTATCATCAAGAGAGAGGATCAGCATCAAGAGCTTAAGGTAATCCATGGGAGGTAAAGTTTCTTGCTCCTTTTCAAAGTGGTGGTGAACTTGAGCTTGGAGGAAGTTGAGTGAAGGGAAGTTATTTGAGTCAAGGTATGTTTTCCATCTTATTCTTATGGTTGAGCTGATGTAAAGGCATTAGTACTCCTTAGAGAGGAAAATAATTAAAGTGGAAAAGCCATGGATGGTGTAATGAAGAAGATGACTTTGTGTGAATTTAAAAAGGGGATTTCGGCCCAACTTGGGTTTAATTGAATATAACTTCTTGATTGAGATATTGTGGATGTAGTTATTGTTGTTTGGGAGTTGTTTTTCCATATGGTGGAATTCGATAAAAATAGGGGAAGTGCTGCCCAAATTTCACTAATTTCATTAACTATGCTAGTGTGAGCTTAAGAGTGTTTCTTTATTCAAGACTTAACATTAGTGTAATTCCTCTTGAATGTAGACTTTGCGAATTGGAAGGAGAACATTAAGAGATTAAGGAGACGCTAAGGTATGTTAAGGCCATTCCTTCTTCATTTTTGGCATGATCCTATATTATTAGCCAACAAGCGATTAAACGAGCTTCGATATTACTCTACTCTTAGAAGCACTAGAAGTACTTCAGTACTTGAGGTTCCTATACCCCATATGATTGTTCCTTCTGTTCATGGGTCTTGAGATTTCTTACGTTGATGATGTTAGCTCAAAGGTTGTCCATCGTAGGTAATATGACCTTATGTCACTCCGAGAGTTCTATGTACACAATTCAGTTATGCATTGCATTCATATACATATGCATATTGACCCATGACCAGAAGGCGTTATATACACATGTATGATATGTATATGGGGCATAGGGAAAGGGATAGGCGTTATATACGTATTACCACCTGATCAGCTGGTGCACCAAGATGTTAATATATGGATCGGGTTGCACGTTCCGCAACAATGTATATGATGATGATGATGATGGCCGCAGAGAGGCCGATATGATATGATGGGATGCCCATAGAGCCTAGACAGGCATTATATACTCATATATATACATGTATGCCCTATATTTATATACATGAACATGATTATCATTGAGAGAATACAGATTATGCGCCCACAGAGGCATTGTCAGTTATGCAGATTTATGCATACTTACAGATACCGGTTCATACAAATCTATGTGGACAGTCAGTGGCATTTGAGTTCCAGATTTCGTTCATGATTCTTATACTTATGCTTATGTTACTCTTATGCCTTACGTACTCAGTACATTATCCGTACTGACTCTCCTATTACTCGGGGGCTGCGTTCATGCCCGCAGATTCAGGCAAACAGACAGGTGGTCCAGTTCAGTAGGACCTCTATATCCAGCAGTGGTCAGTGCGCTCCATTTGATCCGGAGCTACAGTCTATTTTTGTATGTCATTCTTTTGGGATGTATATGCATTATGGGTATGACGGGGGCCTTGTCCCGTCCTTTCTACAGTGTTGTACTGCAGTAGAGGTCTATAGATAGTTGTATGTATATGTTAGACGATGTAGCCTTGTCGGCTTCTATCCTTTTGGGCACAGTATATGTAGTAGCCTAGTAGGCTTACGCTGTTCTTTCAACATGTATATATGTATATTCAAATTATACAGAGTTCTTGATATCACTCTTGCATGAGGCAGTGTGGATTCAGTTTAAGTTATTTATGGGCCCTTGATGTTCAGTATTGTTCAGATATAAGTAAAGGGGTGTTTGGGACCATAAGAGGTCAAACACTCATCACAATTCATCGGTTTGGGTCATGACAGAAGTGGTATCAGATCAGTTTCATCCTAAGGTTGCCTACAGACTGTGTCTAGTAGAGTCTTATTTATGTTGTGTTGTGCACCACGCTTATAAATAGAAGGCTACAGGACATTTAGGATGATGACATTCTTTTCACTCTTAGATCGTGCGATAGAGCCATGAGTTGAGAGTTTATCTTCTGATGATTTGTTCTGATTTCAGCGATGCCTCATAAGAAAGCTACAGCTACCCAGAAGGGCAAGAGAGCAGCCGATGAGGCCACTATCCGAACTCGGCAGGCTACGAAGGCTGGAGATGAGATTCAGAGAAACAGCGCGTCCGAGACTTCGCATACCCCGCCTCCAGCACCTGCCCCAAATCCTCAGTCGGATGCACCGGGCCAAGATGTGAGGGATTTTGTGCAGTTATTGACCAGATTGGTAGCCGCTTAGGCACAGCGGAAGGGGGTTGGCGTTGATCAGGCAGACAAGGCTGGTAGTTCGAGGGTTAAGACTTTTCTCGGGTTAGATCCTCCTGAGTTTTCTGTGACAAAGCAAAATATGAACCACTAGGATTTCATTGATGGTATGCCGAGGACCTTGAGGGTTATGCACGCGGATGAGGTCGAGTCTGTGGAGTTGGCTTCGTATAGGCTTCGTGATATTACAGTACAGTGGTATCAGACTTGGGAGTTATCTAGGGGAGAGAATGCCCCTCCAGCTGTTTCGCGGGAGTTTTCAGATGCTTTTATCCGCCATTATTTACCTCCTTAGGTCAGGGGAGCTCGAGCAGATAGGTTTCTACGTATTGAGTAGGGTAATATGTGTGTCCAGGAGTATTGTGTGTATTTTTATTCTATGTCTAGATATGCCCCAGCCATAGTGGCTGAGATGGAGGACAGAGTTCATCATTTTGTGGCTGGTCTTGGGCCGCATTTGATAGATGCTTGTACAACTGCCGCATTACAGCCAGGCATGGACATCTCCCGTATACAGGCATATGCATAGAATCTGGAAGATCGCAAGGGTTAGAGGAGAATAGAGCGTGACCGTGACAGGGGCCATAGTAAGAGGGCCAGATCTTTAAATATCGAGGGCGAGTCCAGGGGAGGACAGAGGTAGCAATATTCTAGATATCCTTCCCAATCAGCAGGGAGTGCATCTCCGCGATTTTTAGGTCCAAGATCTTATCGGTTTTCTTATTCCGGAGTAGGCTAGAGTTCTAGAGCGTCTGTCACGACCCAGCCCCGTGGGCCGCGACTGGCACCCTACCTGGGTACCCAGACCAAATCGCATATTTATTTCCGAATCTAAACTTATTTCAGAATTTTCAAGAAGTTATATCAAACATAATTTATATCGAAAATATGTCTTAAGCGGTCATATCAAATCAAACTCAAACAAAGCGGCGGAATAGACATCGCCGGTCAAAATACAAATATATACAAAAGGGCCATTTGGGGCCATCATATCAAACAGACCGCTTTAAGACCCGAAAGCAAAATCAGACAATAAACACATAGGACCCTCGCCCCACATATATGACTACAGGCCTCTACGAACTCAAAACAAAGACATGTGGCGAGACAGGGCCCCACCGTACCCAAATAGTCAGACATACCAAATATATACAAAACAAAAGAGTCTGTACCAAAAGTGGACTCCGGATCGGATAAGAGTACTCCGGAATAGCCAGAAGTGAAGCCTACTGCGGAGGATCACCGATATCTGCACCTGCGGGCATAAAACGCAGCCCCCGAAGAAAGGGGGTCAGTACGAAATATGTACTGAGTATGTAAAGCACGGAGTACAGAATTATAGATCAAAACCGAAAGCAAATCAAATGTCAAAGTGGGGTATAAACTGGTATGTCAAAATCTGTATCGAAATCATATACGTATATACTATGCAAATGAAATCATGCAAACGCTTAGGAACGTGGTCGCCACTCCAACGCTGACGCCACACACAGCATAACACCAGAAGGTTTCAAATCTCCGTACATCCCCGAACATAATCATAATCATCGGTGAGCGTATCGCATCCCGAGCCATATCACAGCATAACTCCAAACGGAACCGGGCCCTATGGCGAAGCCTCGGGAACCGTAACACAGCATACAGCCGAATGTATCATACAGCGCACGAATCAAAACCGGCCCGGGAACCGGCGAACGAAGTCATAATATGGCACGAGCGGAGTCGTGAGCAAACAAATGCAAATCGTCGTTCAAAATAGTGTTTCAGAACAAGGTAAATTCATAATTCATGTCGCATTACAAAATAGTCGAATACTTAGTCGACATAAAATTTCATTTCACAAAACGTTTCCAAAATGGTCCATATAATTCAAAACATAGGTTAGCGTATCGAATTGTCCAAACCTACCCCGTAGGAAGATGTTCCAAGGATCCGAAGTAGTATTTACAACTTTATTATCAAAGATGGCCCGAAGGGCAAATCGGGCATTTTGGGGTCGCGGACCCACCTCGAGTCGAAATGAGGTGGCGAACATATTTTTATGAGCAGTTATATGCCAAGGGTCATACATAATCATTCCCAGGTTACCCGACCACATTTCGATAGGTTTCGGACGAATAATGGCATTCTAGCCAAAAGGGAGCCTTTAGGCTTCAATCGAATTGAATGAATAGTAACTTTCCTGTGGATCGGGTTTCGAGGAGCAGAAATGCTCCGGAAGGTCTCATATTCAACTAACACACTAAGATATGCCAAATAAAGAATTGGGAAGCTTTACATACCTCACAAACGTCGTAAGCTCTTCCAAATGTCTCGTCCCGTTTCGTCAAAAATCTGCAAATGGTCAAAGTTACCAAATGAGATCCTTAGGCTTTGAAATGCCTTTAACTTCATAATTGCCTACCGAAATTTCGGCAGCATTTCCCCTATAAATCTAACATCCCCGAGGCGTAGCTCGGCTCCAATTAACCAGCTACAACAGCCCACACATCAACAACCAAAACAAACAACAATAACACCATTCTAGTTTCAAAGTTTGACATGATTCCTTAAGTTGGCGACTTTTCATTCAAACTTTCACAACTCCAATTCTACATAATTGTATGTATTCCCACATTAAAACTTATACAATCACATTCTAATTACAAACCATGCCATACACGAAATTGCAAAAAAAAAAAAAAAAATCCATTATTTCCCAAATTCTTCAAAACATCTAAAATGCACTACGAACATTCTAACTCACGTCGTTCCATTCCGAATTCATCAACATCGATATAGATTCATATCTAAAGTCTATAACACCCAAGATATACATTGATATACATAAAGATACCAAGGATATACACTTTCCGATAACATCCAAATTCGTTTTCCACCGCCAATTTAATTCAACAATCAATCATTTACGATATAAGGATCACAACAACACATTAGACCAACTTAACCAAGATCAATTCACACCAATTTTTCCTTCTATGGCTCTCGGCCAAACCCACTACAAACACACACCCACGACTTCCTATTTACGTTAAAATTACGGGATCTCCGTCTACTTCTAATGCTTAACACATTCACATCAATTCTATAACATAAAAGGGTAAGAATTCTCACCTTTTCTTGAAACCCCGACTTGTCGAAAACGTCGTCCCCGTGCCAAACAAATTATACCACGTCGGAGAGCGTCTTGAGTACTTCACAAATATGTAGAAACCAAGATTTTTGGATCACACACAAGCTTGGAATTTTTTTCCTTTCTCTCCCTCTTACTCACGGCCGAACCCTCTCTCTCTTTGTGCTCTTGAAATGTTTGTTGATTTATGATAAATTCCAAGTGTAACATAGATATATATCCTTTAAGTGTCATGTGCTATGCACATGACACCAACATAATGGGTTGGGCCAAGCTAAGGCCGGCCCCTCTCTTTCCTTTGGGCTTCCAATTAATTTTTTTTGGTTTCTTGGCCCAATGCTTAAAAAGTCCCGTTTTGTAATTCCCGAAACTAATTTCCGAAATTCCAAATTTACCCTCGGCCTTCCCCGAGGTCTTAGCATAAAAGATTCCATAACCCACATAGTCATATTCTCACAAATTAATTTATATCCTTCTAACACCCTAGTCATAATTATTTCTCGATTTCCAATTGTACGAAAACACGGGGCCTAACATTCTCCCCCCCTTAAGAACATTCGTCCCCGAATGTTAAACAAATCTTATGAAGGTTCACAAGCATAACGGGAAAACCATTTTTATATAAATAACACACATGGTCCGTCCGTTCATTGGTACAACAAATACAAAAGTCTAGATTACAGGAGGCGTAGGGAATAAATGGGGGAATCTCTTCTTCATCTCATCCTCCGCCTCCCAAGTCATCTCTTCCCGGTTGTTATTTCGCCATAGAACCTTAACCGAAGGCACTTCCTTAGTGCGCAATCTCCTCACCTGACGATCCAGAATAGATACCGGCTGCTCGTCATAAGATAACTGCTCCGTCACCTGGAGATCATCTACTGGGAATATCCTGGAAGGGTCACCAATACATTTCCGCAACATAGACACATGAAACACCGGGTGTACGGACTCCAAATCGGATGGCAAGTCTAGCTCGTAGGCGACTGCGCCTATCCTCCGAACAATCTGGTATGGCCCGATGTACCGCGGACTCAGCTTGCCCTTCCTGCCAAATCTCATAACGCCCTTCATAGGCGACACCTTCAGGAATACCCAGTCACCAACCTGAAACTCCAACGGTCGACGCCGTTTATCAGCATAAGCTTTCTGTCGACTCTGAGCGGCTAACAGTCGATCCCGAATAAGCTTTACCTTATCTACAGCCTCCTGGATCACATCTGGCCCAATCAACTTGGTCTCGCCCACGTCAAACCAGCCAATAGGAGATCTGCACCTCCTGCCATAAAGGGCCTCATACGGGGCCATCTGAATGCTGGAGTGATAACTGTTATTGTAGGCAAACTCTATAAGCGGCAAATGATCATCCCAGCTGCCCCTGAAGTCAATAACGCAGGCCCGCAACATATCCTCGAGCGTCTGAATAGTGCGCTCGGCTTGCCCGTCGGTCTGAGGATGGAAAGCTGTACTGAGGGTCACCTGGGTCCCTAATCCCTCCTGAAATGACCTCCAGAAATTAGCTGTGAATTGAGCACCTCGGTCGGTAATAATAGATACAGGGACCCCGTGAAGTCTGACTATCTCTCTGATATATAATCTGGCATAGTCCTCAGCCGAATATGTAGTCCGGACCGGAAGGAAATGGGCTGATTTCGTCAGCCTGTCCACAATAACCCAAATGGAGTCATACCTGCGTAGAGTACGCGGCAACCCAACAATGAAGTCCATATTAATCATCTCCCATTTCCAGGCTGGAATCTCCATCTCCTGTAGCAACCCACCGGGCTTCTGATGTTCAACCTTGACTTGCTGACAGTTCGGGCATTGACTAACAAATTCAGCAATGTCTTTCTTCATGCCGTCCCACCAATACAAACACCGAAGATCCCGATACATCTTAGTGGAACCAGGATGAACAGAATACCGGGCACAATGTGCCTCGCCCATAATCTGCCGTCGTAAGCCCGCAACGTCCGGTACACAGAATCTGCCGTCGTACAATAGTACCCCTTCAGGCGAGATCTCAAACTGGGTCTTTGTCCTATTAAGGGCCGCATCTCGGTACTGAATCAAAAGAGGATCCTCAAACTGGCGCTGCTTTACCTCCTGAATAATAGATGACTCAGCAACTGGACGAACAGAAATCCCAGAATCTCCAGAATCCACCAAACGAACTCCGAGGCTGGCCAGCTGATGAATATCACGAACCAAATCTCTCTTATCAGGTGGAACATCAGCCAGACTGCCCACGGACTTGCGGCTAAGCGCATCAGCTACCACGTTGGCTTTCCCCGGATGGTACAAAATATCAACGTCGTAGTCCTTTAGTAACTCAAGCCATCTCCGCTGCCGCAAATTTAGTTCCTTCTGTCTGAAAATATACTGGAGACTTTTATGGTCCGTATAGATATCAACATGGACCCCATATAAATAATGCCGCCAAATCTTCAGAGCATGAATCACCGCGGCCAACTCAAGATCATGAGTGGGATAGTTTTTCTCGTGCGGTCTGAGCTGCCGGGAAGCATAGGCTATGACTCGACCGTGCTGCATCAATACACATCCTATCCCAATACCAGAGGCGTCACAATAGACAACATACCCGTCAGCTCCCTCTGGAAGAGCCAAAACTGGTGCTGTAATCAATCTCTCCTTCAGCATCTGAAAGCTGCGCTCGCAAGCATCTGTCCACTGGAATTTTGCTGCTTTCTGGGTAAGCCTCGTCAGTGGTGCTGAAATAGAAGAGAAATCCTCCACGAACCTGCGGTAATACCCAGCCAATCCAAGAAAACTACGCACCTCTGTCGGTGTAGTAGGCCTGGGCCAATTCTGCACAGCCTCAATCTTCTGCGTGTCAACCCGAATACCATCTGCGCCGACAATATGGCCCAAGAATGCCACAGAAGTCAACCAGAACTCACACTTACAGAATTTAGCATATAACTTCTGCTGACGGAGGATGCCAAGTACCGTCCTCAAATGATCTGAATGCTCCTCGGCTGATCGCGAGTAAATCAGGATATCATCAATAAATACAATAACAAACATATCCAGAAAAGGCCGAAATACCCGGTTCATCAGATCCATAAACACCGCTGGAGCATTAGTCAGCCCGAAAGACATAACTCTGAACTCATAATGCCCGTACCGGGTCCTGAAAGCAGTCTTCGGGATATCAGACTCCCGTACTCGCACCTGGTGATAGCCTGAGCGCAGATCTATCTTGGAGAAGTGTCTAGCACCCTGCAGCTGATCAAACAAGTCATCAATCCGGGGAAGGGGATAGTTATTCTTAATAGTCACCTTATTCAGCTGCCGGTAGTCAATACACATCCGCAACGACCCATCTTTCTTTTTAACAAACAATACCGGCGCTCCCCAGGGTGATGTGCTGGGCCTGATAAAACCCTTATCCAGCAAATCTTTCAGCTGCTCCTTCAACTCCTTCAACTCAGCTGGTGCCATCCTATAGGGAGGAATAGATATAGGCTGCGTATCCGGCATCAACTCAATAGAGAAATCAATCTCCCGCTCAGGCGGAAGGCCAGGAAGCTCGTCAGGAAAAACATCTGGAAACTCACTGACGACCGGAACAGACTGAAGGGTAGGTACCTCCGCGGCAGTATCGTGCACACGAACCAAATGATAAATATAACCCTTCTGGATCATCTTCTTAGCCTTGAGGTATGAAATAAACTTACCCCTCGGCGATGCAGTAGATCCGAACCACTCTATGACTGGTTCCCCTGGAAACTGAAAACGGACTACCTTTTTCTGGCAGTCGACATTAGCATAACAGGAAGACAACCAGTCCATGCCCATAATGACATCAAACTCGAGCATGTCTAACTCTACCAAATCAGCCTTAGTGCTACGATCATAAATGGTCACAGAACAATCCTTATAAATCTGTCTCGCTACAATAAAATCCCCAACTGGCGTAGCTACCTCAAACGGTTCTATAGGCTCAGACACTATCCCAATTTTACTAGCAACGAGCGGGGAAATATACGATAAAGTAGAACCAGGGTCAATCAATGCATATACAGATCTGGAGAAAACCAGCAATGTACCTGTGACAACGTTTGGCGAAGCCTCCTGATCTTGGCGGCTGGCCAAAGCATATATGCGGTTCGAGGGACCGCTAGAACCTGAAGCGCCACCGCGGCCTCGACCGCGCCCTGCCGGTGCTGGAATACCCCGCCCTCCAGGGCGTGCAACAGATGGAACAGAGGAAGAACCGGCGGCTGACCCTGTCTGCTGAGCCGCATTACCCGAACCACTGGCCAATGGGCAGTCTCTCATAAAGTGGCCCTGACCACCACAAGTAAAACAAGCTCCCGTCGCTCGGTAACACTCCCCGGGATGAGACTTCCCGCAGTGTGGACAACGGGGTCTAGGTGGTCTAGCCTGACTGGGACCCCTGGATACCTGCGAACCTGCCACTCTGGAGCTCTGACCGGCCCCAGACGGTCCCGTACTGTCGAATCTCCGGCTGCCTGACTGAGTACCCCGGCCGGAAGAAGGAAAATATCTGTCAGACTGCTGCTGCTGCTGAGGCTGTCCGCCTCTAGAATCCCCTGAATAACTCGCGGATCTAGCCCTCTTGGGCGGCCTCCTGTCTCTATCTCTGCCAGCAGGATCAGATCTGCGACGGTCCTCCATACCCATCGCATAGGCCTGAAGCCGGGAAATATCCATGTCTGCCTGCAGTGATACGGCCATACAGCTGTCTACCAAATACCGGTCCAATCCCATAACATAGCGGTGCATCCGATCGGACATATCTGCTACCACGGCCGGTGCATATCGGGCCAGAGAATCAAACTCAAGGCTATACTCGCGAACACTCCGACCCCTCTGCTGCAGACGTAAAAACCGATCAGCCCGTGCCCGCCGTAACTCTGGTGGCAAAAAGTGGCGGGTGAATGCTGTCACAAACTGATCCCAAGTGGCTGGAGGGGCTCCCACTCCCCTAGACAGTTCCCAAGTCTCGTACCAATGAGTAGCCACATCTCGGAGCCTGTGTGAAGCCAGCTCAACTGACTCGGTCTCAGAAGCCCTGACCAAATCCAGCGAGCGTCGCATCCCCCGAATAAAGTCATGGGGGTCCTCGTCGGGCTTAGACCCGAAGAACTCTGGAGGGCCACATAGCAGAAACTCCCGAACTCGCAGGCTGTCCCGCCTGTCATCATCATCATCCCTCCGCCCGCGTCTGCGAGCCTGCCCTGCTACCAACGTAGTCAGCAACTGCACAGCCTCTCTCAGGGTCCGGTCCTCCGCCCCTGGCTGAGGAGCTGGAGTCTCAGGTGCGGGTACACGGACCTCTGGAGCTGCCGATGGTCCTGCTCCAGGCTGTACTAGTGGGGGTGTAGCAGACCCCTCAGACTGTGGCACATCCTCAGGCAAATCATAAACACGAGCCCGGGTAGCTCGCTGTGCCTGGCTAGTCTCCCCAATCCTCGCCTTGCCCTTCTGGGCTGCCGTTGCCTTCTTCGGAGGCATCACTGCAAACACGAAGGCGAGTCAGATCAAAATCATCCTAATAGCACAGCTCTATCGCACGATCTAAGATTACAAAGAAAGTAACATCCTAAATGCCCTGTAGCTTCCTGCTTATAGACGTGGTGCACAACACATCGATAAACAAGACTCTACGAGACACAGCCTGTAGACATTCCGAGGACAAACTGCTCTGATACCACTTTTGTCACGACCCAGCCCCGTGGGCCGCGACTGGCACCCTACCTGGGTACCCAGACCAAATCGCATATTTATTTCCGAATCTAAACTTATTTCAGAATTTTCAAGAAGTTATATCAAACATAATTTATATCGAAAATATGTCTTAAGCGGTCATATCAAATCAAACTCAAACAAAGCGGCGGAATAGACATCGCCGGTCAAAATACAAATATATACAAAAGGGCCATTTGGGGCCATCATATCAAACAGACCGCTTTAAGACCCGAAAGCAAAATCAGACAATAAACACATAGGACCCTCGCCCCACATATATGACTACAGGCCTCTACGAACTCAAAACAAAGACATGTGGCGAGACAGGGCCCCGCCGTACCCAAATAGTCAGACATACCAAATATATACAAAACAAAAGAGTCTGTACCAAAAGTGGACTCCGGATCGGATAAGAGTACTCCGGAATAGCAAGAAGTGAAGCCTACTGCGGAGGATCACCGATATCTGCACCTGCGGGCATAAAACGCAGCCCCCGAAGAAAGGGGGTCAGTACGAAATATGTACTGAGTATGTAAAGCACGGAGTACAGAATTATAGATCAAAACCGAAAGCAAATCAAATGTCAAAGTGGGGTATAAACTGGTATGTCAAAATCTGTATCGAAATCATATACGTATATACTATGCAAATGAAATCATGCAAACGCTTAGGAACGTGGTCGCCACTCCAACGCTGACGCCACACACAGCATAACACCAGAAGGTTTCAAATCTCCGTACATCCCCGAACATAATCATAATCATCGGTGAGCGTATCGCATCCCGAGCCATATCACAGCATAACTCCAAACGGAACCGGGCCCTATGGCGAAGCCTCGGGAACCGTAACACAGCATACAGCCGAATTTATCATACAGCGCACGAATCAAAACCGGCCCGGGAACCGGCGAACGAAGTCATAATATGGCACGAGCGGAGTCGTGAGCAAACAAATGCAAATCGTCGTTCAAAATAGTGTTTCAGAACAAGGTAAATTCATAATTCATGTCGCATTACAAAATAGTCGAATACTTAGTCGACATAAAATTTCATTTCACAAAACGTTTCCAAAATGGTCCATATAATTCAAAACATAGGTTAGCGTATCGAATTGTCCAAACCTACCCCGTAGGAAGATGTTCCAAGGATCCGAAGTAGTATTTACAACTTTATTATCAAAGATGGCCCGAAGGGCAAATCGGGCATTTTGGGGTCGCGGACCCACCTCGAGTCGAAATGAGGTGGCGAACATATTTTTATGAGCAGTTATATGCCAAGGGTCATACATAATCATTCCCAGGTTACCCGACCACATTTCGATAGGTTTCGGACGAATAATGGCATCCTAGCCAAAAGGGAGCCTTTAGGCTTCAATCGAATTGAATGAATAGTAACTTTCCTGTGGATCGGGTTTCGAGGAGCAGAAATGCTCCGGAAGGTCTCATATTCAACTAACACACTAAGATATGCCAAATAAAGAATTGGGAAGCTTTACATACCTCACAAACGTCGTAAGCTCTTCCAAATGTCTCGTCCCGTTTCGTCAAAAATCTGCAAATGGTCAAAGTTACCAAATGAGATCCTTAGGCTTTGAAATGCCTTTAACTTCATAATTGCCTACCGAAATTTCGGCAGCATTTCCCCTATAAATCTAACATCCCCGAGGCGTAGCTCGGCTCCAATTAACCAGCTACAACAGCCCACACATCAACAACCAAAACAAACAACAATAACACCATTCTAGTTTCAAAGTTTGACATGATTCCTTAAGTTGGCGACTTTTCATTCAAACTTTCACAACTCCAATTCTACATAATTGTATGTATTCCCACATTAAAACTTATACAATCACATTCTAATTACAAACCATGCCATACACGAAATTGCAAAAAAAAAAAAAATCCATTATTTCCCAAATTCTTCAAAACATCTAAAATGCACTACGAACATTCTAACTCACGTCGTTCCATTCCGAATTCATCAACATCGATATAGATTCATATCTAAAGTCTATAACACCCAAGATATACATTGATATACATAAAGATACCAAGGATATACACTTTCCGATAACATCCAAATTCGTTTTCCACCGCCAATTTAATTCAACAATCAATCATTTACGATATAAGGATCACAACAACACATTAGACCAACTTAACCAAGATCAATTCACACCAATTTTTCCTTCTATGGCTCTCGGCCAAACCCACTACAAACACACACCCACGACTTCCTATTTACGTTAAAATTACGGGATCTCCATCTACTTCTAATGCTTAACACATTCACATCAATTCTATAACATAAAAGGGTAAGAATTCTCACCTTTTCTTGAAACCCCGACTTGTCGAAAACGTCGTCCCCGTGCCAAACAAATTATACCACGTCGGAGAGCGTCTTGAGTACTTCACAAATATGTAGAAACCAAGATTTTTGGATCACACACAAGCTTGGAATTTTTTTCCTTTCTCTCCCTCTTACTCACGGCCGAACCCTCTCTCTCTTTGTGCTCTTGAAATGTTTGTTGATTTATGATAAATTCCAAGTGTAACATAGATATATATCCTTTAAGTGTCATGTGCTATGCACATGACACCAACATAATGGGTTGGGCCAAGCTAAGGCCGGCCCCTCTCTTTCCTTTGGGCTTCCAATTAATTTTTTTTGGTTTCTTGGCCCAATGCTTAAAAAGTCCCGTTTTGTAATTCCCGAAACTAATTTCCGAAATTCCAAATTTACCCTCGGCCTTCCCCGAGGTCTTAGCATAAAAGATTCCATAACCCACATAGTCATATTCTCACAAATTAATTTATATCCTTCTAACACCCTAGTCATAATTATTTCTCGATTTCCAATTGTACGAAAACACGGGGCCTAACAGCGTCAATCTCTCAACATATACCAGAGTCAGGCTAGATGAGACCATCTTTGCCTCGGTGTGCCCAGTATGGCAAGTTACATGCAGGTCAGTGTCGGCTGGGATCAGATGGTTGTTATGCTTGTGGCCAGCTAGGTCATAGGGTGCGACAGTGTCCGATGAGAGGGAGTAGGAGTATGGTTAAGCCCACAGGGTCTATAGCTGGTTCATCTTCTGTATTACGCCCTCCAGGGAAATTTTCTCAAAAACCAGCGGGACGCGGAAGAGGGAGGTGTGGAGCATCCATCTCAAGCGGTCCTTAGCACCGCATATATGCACTAGCCGATAGGCAGGATCGTGAGTCGTCTCCTGATGTCGTCACAGATATATTATCAGTCTCCTCCTATGATGTATATGCTCTGATTGACCCAGATTCCAGTTTATCATTTGTTACGCCATTTGTTGCCGGCAAGTTTGGGATGGAGCCCGAGTCGATTAAACCTTTTGAGTTGTCTACACTAATTGGTGATCCAGTCATAGCTAGGCGAGTATATCAAGACTGTGTAGTGATAGTTTGCAATCGCCACACCCTAGCAGATTTCGATGTTATTATGGGTTATGGGTATGGATTGGTTGGCCAATCAAGCATGGACATTAGTTTGCAATGTCCATGCTTGATTTTGATGTTATTATGGGTATGGATTGGTTGGCCTCCTTTTATGCTAATGTGGATTGCAGAACGAAGATAGTTCGATTTCAGTTTCCAAGCGAGCCAGTCCTAGAGTGAAAGGGCAAGACTTTTTCGTCGAGGGGTAGGTTTATTTGCTACCTTAAGGCAAGGGAGATGATCAGAAAAGGGTGCATCTATCACCTAGTTCGGGTTCAGGATGTACAAGACCGGCCTTTCAATCCGTTCCTGTGGTGAATGAGTTTCTAGAAGTGTTCCCAGATGAGTTTCCAAGCATTCCGCCAGAGCGGGAAATTGATTTCGCTATTAACTTATTGCCAGATACTCAACCAATATCTATTCCTTCTTATAGAATGGCACCTACGGAATTGAAGGAATTGAAAGAGCAATTGGAGAATTTGCTTGAGAAGGGCTTCATTAGGCCTAGCACATCGCCGTGGGGAGCACCGGTATTATTTGTAAGAAAGAAAGATGGCTCGTTGTGAATGTATATTTATTATAGGCAATTGAATAAGGTGACTGAACAAGTACCCACTTCCGAGGATTCATGACTTGTTTGATCAGCTACAAGGCGCCAATTACTTCTCGAAACTAGACTTGAGATCGGGATACCACCAGGTTAGGGTGAAGGAGGAAGACATTCCAAAGAAGTCATTTTGGACTAGGTATGGACACTATGAGTTTTGCGTTATGTCGTTCGGATTAACTAATGCTCTGGCAATATTCATGGACTTGATGAATCGTGTATTCAAACCTTTCCTAGATCTGTTCGTGATTGTGTTTATAGATGATATTCTGGTTTACTCACCATTAGAGGCTGAGCCGCAGAACATCTACGAACAGTGCTTGGAGTTCTTCGAGGTAGAGAGTTGTATGTCAAGTTCTCCAAGTGTGAGTTTTGGTTGAACTCTGTGGCTTTTCTGGGCCACATTATTTCAGACAAGGGCATTAGAGTAGATGCTCAAAAGATTAAGGCTATGAAGGATTGGCCAAAGCCCACGACACCAACGGTGATACGTAGTTTCTTAGGTTTGGCTGGTTATTACAGAAGGTTCGTAGAAGGATTTTCTTCTCTTTCAGCCCTATTGACTAAGTTGACTCATAAATCAGCTAAGTTTCAGTGGACGGATGCGAGTGAGTAGAGTTTTCAGATATTGAAAGACAAGTTGACCTCAACACCCGTTTTGACTCTCCCCGAGGGGGCAGATGGCTATGTGATTTATTGTGATGCTTCAGGTATTGGGTTAGACTGTGTATTGATGCAGTACGATAAGGTTTTTGCTTATGCTTCTAGACAGCTGAAGAAGCACGAGAAGAATTATCCAACCCATGACCTTGAGTTGGCTACGGTGATCCATGCTTTAAAAATATGGAGGCATTATTTATATGGCGTTCATGTTGATGTCTATACCGACCATAAGAGCCTTCAGTACCTTTTTAAGCAGAAGGACTTGGACTTACGTCAAAGGCGATGGCTAGAGTTGCTAAAGGATTATGATGTCAACATTTCGTATCATCCCAGGAAGGCCAATGTAGTAGCCGACACTCTTAGTTGTAAGTCTATGGGTTGCTTGTCCCATTTGCAGCCGGAGAAGAGAGAGCTAGCCCGTGATGTTTGTCAGTTAGCCAGTTTGGGAGTTCGGTTGATAGACTAAGGCGATGCAGGAGTCACAGTTCAGGATACAGCCACGTCATCTTTGGTAGTTAAGATAAAGGAGCATCAGTACGAAGATCCTGTTTTAGTTCACTACCGGGATACAGCTCCTCATAAATAAAATACGTATTTTATTATTACAGGAGATGGAGTACTCAGATATCGAGGTAGATTATGTGTTTCAGGCCTCCGTCAGTAGGTTATGGGGGAAGCCCATTACTCTCGCTATTCTATCCATCCGGGCACAACAAAGATGTATCATGATCTCAAGGAAGTGTATTGGTAGAATGGTATGAAGAAAGATATAGCAGAGTTTGTCGCTCAGTGCCCGAATTGTCAGCAAATCAAGATAGAGCACCAGAAGCCCCGAGGTTTATTGCAGGCTATGGAGATTCCGGCATGGAAATGGGAGATAATTAATATGTATTTCATTACAGGGTTGCCCCGTACACAACGGAAGTATGATTCAATTTGGGTCGTAGTTGACAGACTTACAAAGACCGCTCATTTCTTACCTGTCAGAACTACCTATGCAGCTGAAGACAATGCGAAACTTTACCTTAGAGAGATGGTACGAATTCACGGTGTTCCTGCAGCCATTATTTCAGATAGGGGAGCACAGTTCACAGCTAACTTCTAAAAATCTTTTCAGAATGGATTGGGGACTCAGGTAAGTCTCAGCACTGCATTTCACCCGCAGACAGATGAACAAGCGGAGCATACTATACAGACACTTGAGGATATGTTGAGAGCTTGTGTACTTGATTTTCAAGGCAGTTGGGATGATCATTTACCTCTTATCGAGTTTGCCTATAATAATAGCAACCATTCCAGTATTCAGATGGCTCCTTATGAGGATTTGTATGGACGGAGATATAGATCCCCTATAGGGTGGTTTGATATTGGGGAAAACCAATTAGTAGGCCCAGATTTCATTCAGCAAGCAGTTGATAAGGTGAAAATGATTCTAGAAATATTGTTAGCGGCACAGAGTAGACAGAAATCCTATATGGATAATCGGCGACGCAAGCTAGAGTTTGAGGTAGGCGATTGGGTTTTCCTAAAAGTTTCGCCTATGAAAGAAGTAATGAGATTTGGAAAGAAAGGTAAATTGAGCCCTTGATACATAGGGCCATATAGAATTATTCGTACAGTGGGCAAGGTGGCAAATGAGTTGGAGCTACCTTCTGAGTTGGATTCTGTACATCCAATATTTCATATGTCCATGCTCCATAAGTGTATAGGAGATCCTTCGAGATTCGTACCTGTCACACCCCGACCTTACTAGGGTGTGATGGGCACCCGACCCCATATCTGGAGCCGAGCGAACCCGCTGACTCTTGTTACATACTTAACTTTCTTAGACTTTTATATCAATAAAAATGGAAAACATAGTAAAACTTTCAAGAGATTTTTTTTCCATCGTACTCAAGTCAAACAGAATCTGCAATCACATGGACTTTATGATACAACATATTATCGACACTCTATACCCACGACTCTGTCTGCAAAGTCTCTAACATCAAACAAACACCATGGCTCAGACACTCTGACTCGGCAGCACTCCAGAACAAGTGGAGCCTGCCAACTCCGCTGGAACATCTTCTATGATAGCTGTGGCTCATCTGGTGTACCTGCGCGGCATGAACACAGCCCCCGAAGAAGAGGGGTCAGTACGAGTAATGTACTGAGTATGTAAGGCATGAATAGTGACATACTAAAGGAATATACAGTATGATTAATAACGGAATAGACATATGGAGATTATCTTGAACAGAAGTAACCTGTACATATGAATGCCTTTCAGGCAGATGCCATGCATGCTTAGTCCCTTTTTAGAAAAAACAGTACTTCTTACTTACATGTACATAAAACAGAACATTTCAGAAAACGGTATCCTTTATTCACATTTACAGACGCCGAGTACATCGGCTCTCCCACCCCCCTCCCCAACACTGTCCCAACATATTATATATAAATATATATATCACATATACAGACGCCGTATCCGGCTCTCCCATATCCCGCGTCCGGGCACCCGCGTCCCGGCATCCCGCGTCGGGGATGAAATCCAGCTGAATCAGGTGGTGATATAACAGTGGCCCTTTCCCTTTTCCCCGTATACATATACATATACATATTCACATTCATATACATATGTCATACCATTGGCATGCATGAGAGCTCAAAGAAAGTCATGTGTCCATCGGAGTGACGGAAGGTCGGTAGCCTCCGATTACATTATGGAACAACCATAGTCGCTTTGTCTCACCTTGAAGGAACGAGTATTATGAAGCGAGACTACCAATGAAAAGTGTCATTATGAGGAAAACATCAAATAGGGTCATAGGGTACAGTTTCATATACATAGGACCTTTTAGAGTAGTCATTACCTGTAATGGAGTTGAGATATCAAGAATTAGTTTAACGTTTCCATATTTTCCTTTTCATAGCAGAACATTTTGCCAACACATCTACCGTAGGCATTTTCTCATCTTGGACTACATCGTTATCATTATAAGATCATATTCATCATCTTAGTCATGGAATCATCTTTGTCATACTTATCATAGGCATATTCCCTTTCTTAACATCATCATTATCATTGTCATCATAGAAGTATCCTCATTAGCATAGTTACAGTACTTGTCACTCGGTGAACGGGATAAGGATCAAAAGTTTTCTTTGGATTCTGCTTCAAAATAGATCAAACGGAACAATAAGGAAAATCCGGGGACCATGGGCCCACCTCGGGTCAAATGAGGCGGCGTACCAAATTTACATATGTTACATGTCATGGCGTTACTTGTGAGGGTTTTAGGGTAGTTGGGTCCTATTTATGCGAGTTCTGGAGGTTTAGGAAATTCTTCCAACATTTTGCACACTTTTTAGTTCAATTCTACTGATTGAAAAAGAGAAAACTTTAGGCGCGGATTCCGGAGGGTAGAGTTATTCCCGAGGCTCATATCCAACATATTCCGTCTAAGACATGCCATAGAAAGAAGGGTGAAGCCTTACATACCTTTTCTGCTTCTTATGCGACTCCAAATTCACGTTCCAAATCCGCCAAAATCTACAAATTGGTCATGTTTACCAAAACTTGATTAGAGCCTTTAGAAGTTGATTCATTAAAGTAACACTTTGTCTGCCGAAATTTCGGCAGCATTTCCCCTGTAATATGCCACCCCCGAGAATATGGCTCGGCCCAATTCAACAGCAACCCAACCAACAACCAAGCTATAACGTCAATAATCAATTCAAGAATACATTCTAACATTAAGCGCTCTTCCTACATAGTCCGACAACATTCACAATATTCACAATGATTTAATGCTACCCGAAAACTTCAACAAAAGTGTAACCACACATTTTTATTCTAGATTCATAACCCACATTAAAACCATGCATTGCTAACATCATATTCATACAAACATAAAGAAGCATACTAATATTACATTAACTTCTCCACCAATCTACAACCAATTTCCATTTCGTTCCAACCCTTTAAACCTTCATATAATATCATAGAATCCGCAATGACATCGACTAGAATATTACATGAAATCAATTCACCATAGCTTACCACACAATAACATTCTCGGCCACAACAACTACACCCCTATTTTCATGAATTTCCATCCTTTTCCATACATTGCAACAACAACTAACATACTACATAGAATTAATCCATTCTCTTCCAAATCACACTATGACCACACGGCCACAACTATATATACACGGACAACTATTCAACATCCATATTTTCATAATCTTCATGAGTTCCATTCACTCCCACACACCACAACATATACAACCATACATAAAATATAAAAGAAGATTAAGTTCTTACTCTTTTTCTTCTTTTTCCCACTTGGCTAGAATGTTGATCTTGCAACAATAAATGTTCTACTTGTTCCAATGACCTCTTCTCCTTGCTAGGGACCTTCCAATTAGTAGAGAGTAATTTTTGAGAAATTTTTCCAAGGTTCTTGTTTCCTCCAAGCTTGGCCGAAATTGGCCCTTTGTTTTTCTTCCAAAGTGTCTTCTTTTTTCTTTGTTTCTTCAACTCTCCAAATTGATGAATTAGTCCTCTCCTTTTATATATATATATAGTCTCCTCCAATCTTATGTGGCCACCTAGCCATCTCTATATTCTTCTTAATTTGGTGGCAAAGATGACTTATTTGTCATTTTTTTTTCTAGAGTTTTCTTGAACTTTTAACAAAGAAGACTAATGTCTTCTTTGGCAAGCTTTGCCCCTTATGTTGTTATAATTTACCATTAGCCCTTATTAATTAATAAAAATGTGGACATATAGGGGCATGCCACACGGCCAAGGGCCCTTCAAGAACATTCTTGATATTTTTTGTGAAATTCCCATTTTGCCCTTAGTCCTTGCAAATATTTTCCATGAACCCTTTTCGCGAATTTTCTTTTTTACCCTTAGTCTTCCTCACTATTTCCATACTACCAATGTTCGTAAATAATATTCACAACAACTTATACATTATAATAAATTTTTGAAAATGGTCATTCCCTTTACTTCGTCACAACTACTTTGGGATATCCGAACGTACGAAATACGGGATATAACAGTACCGGTAGATGATATCCAGGTGACCGAGCAATTATCCTACGAGGAGGTTCCTATAGCTATATTGGATAGACAAGTTCACTGATTGAGGACTAAGGATGTAGCTTCTGTTAAAGTGATTTGGAGGAACAATAATGTTAAGGAAATGACTTGCGAAGCTGAGGAGGAGATGAAGAGAAAGTACTCGTACTTGTTTTCGTCGTTCCAGGAGGCTCGGTGTGAAGCATCGTCATGCCCAGGTATTGTTTTAATTTTAGTTGTTGTGATTGGTCGTGTGTGGCCATGGTGTTGTATTTTAGTATGTGGCCCTGTGTGGCATTATTTTGGGTTGCTATGTACAGTATGGGTTGGTACATTTACAGGGGAAACTCTGGAGAAATTTTTATAGAATCCTTGAGAGTTTAACATTCCGGGACGAATGTTCTTAAGGGGGGGGGGGAGACTGTTACACCTTGGAATTTCGCGTCGCTTGCATTATGAATATGCCAATGTAAACCTAAAGTGGAAATGAAGCCCTCGTAAGGTTAAGAAGGATTTTTGGAGATTCTAATTAAGATTCCAAAGGCATTTGAGGCTAAAGAAGTGAGTTCGTCGGAGAAGGTTAAGATTGAGCCATGTTGTGGGAAATTTCATATCATTTGGGCTATGCTTTCCCTACCATCCTTGAGGAAGATATATGAGGCCCCTTAGATGGTTAATGAAGTTCTAGACAAGTTCCAAGAAGGTTCCATAAGGATTGGAGATCAAATGAATTGAAAGGATCGCATTTTCGCGAAATCGGAAGAAGGAGGGCAGTGTGCGGTCGCACACTGGGCGCCAATTTGCCAAAATGGATGGCATTTCTACCCAAGTCCCTCCATAAGCCAAGGGAGGAGTGTGCGGCCGCACACTCAGTGTGCTAAGCCGCATACTCTTTGCCAAGTTGGTCGGGTATATTTTGGCCACCTTTTTAAAACCCAAACGACCCCAAATTCATTTCCACCTTCTCTCACTTATTTCCCTACCTTTCTAGAGTCTTTTTGAGAGCTTTTGGAGGTTTCCTAACCCTTCTCACCTTTCCATAGCATCAAGAGTGAGGATCAACATCAAGAGCTTAAAGTAATCCATGGGAGGTGAAGTTTCTTGCTCCTTTTCAAAATGGTGGTGAACTTGAGCTTGGAGGAAATTAAGTGAGGGGAAGTTATTTGAGTCAAGGTACGTTTTCCATCTTATTCTTATGGATGAGCTAATGTAAAGTCATTAGTACTCCTTAGAGAGGAAAATAATGAAAGTGGAGAAGCCATGGATGGTGTAATGAAGAAGATGACTTTGTGTGAATTTAAAGATTTTGGCCCAACTTGGGGTTTAATTGAATATAACTTCTTGATTGTGATATTGTTTATGTAGTCATTGTTGTTTGGGTGTTGTTTTTCCATATGGTGGAATTCGATAAAAACAGGGGAAGTGCTGCCCAAATTTCGTTAATTTCTTTAACTATGCTAGTGTGAGCTTAAGAATGTTTCTGCAAGACTTAACTTTAAGGGTAATTCCTCTTGAATGTAGACTTTCTGAATTGGAAGGAGATTGTTAAGCGATTAAGGAGACGCTAAAGTATGTTAAGGCCATTCCTTCTTCATTTTTGGCATGATATTATGTTATGAGCCAACAAGCGATTAAACAAGCTTTCATATTACTCTAGTCTTAGAAGCACTAGAAGTACTTCAGTACTTGAGGTTCTTATACCTCATATGATTGTTCCTTTTGTTCATGGGTCTTGAGATTTCTTACGTTGATGATGTTAGCTCAAAGGTTGTCCATCGGAGGTAATATGACCTTATGTCACTCTGAGAGTTTTATGTACATAATTCAGTTATGCATTTCATTCATATACATATGCATATTGACCCATGACCAGAAGGCGTTATATACGCATGTATTATATGTATATGGGGCATGAGGAAAGGGATAGGCGTTATATACGCATTACCGCCTGATCAGCTGGTGCACCTGAATGTTGATATATGGATTGGCTGCACGTTCCCCAGCAATGTATATGATGATGATGGCCGCAGAAAGGCCGATATGATATGATGGGATGCCCATAGAGACTTGACAGGCGTTATATACGCATATATATACATGTATGGCCTATATTTATATACATGAGCATGATTATCATTGAGAGCATACAGATTATGCGCCCACAAAGGCATTGTCAGTTATACAGATTTATGCATACTTACTGATACTGGTTCATACAAATCTATATGGACAGTCAGTGGCATTTGGGTTCCAGATTCCGTTCATGATTCTTATGTTTATGCTTATGTTATTCTTATGCCTTACGTACTTAGTACATTATCCGTACTGACTCCCCTATAACTCGGGGGCTGCGTTTATGCTCGCAGGTGTAGGTAGATAGACAGGTGGTCCAGTTCAGTAGGACCTCTATATCCAGCAGTGGTCAGTGAGCTCTATTTGATGCGGAGCTGAAGTCTGTTTTGGTATGCCATTCTTTTGGGATGTATATGCATTATGGGTATGACGGGGGCCCTGTCCCGTCCTTTCTACAGTGTTATACTCCAGTAGAGGTCTGTAGACAGTTGTATGTATATGTTAGACGATGTAGCCTTATCGGCTTCTATCCTTTTAGGTACAGTATATATAGCAGCCTAGCTGGCTTGCGCTGTTCTTTCAGCATATATATAGATGTATATTCAGATTATACAAAGTTCTTGATATCATCCTTTCATAAGGTAGTCTGAATTCAGTTTAAGTTATTTATGGGCCCTTGATGTTCAGTATTGTCCAGATATAAGTATAGCGGTATTTGGTCATTAGAGGTCAGACACTCGTCACGATTCATCGGTTTGGGTTGTGACACTAGGGGTGTTTTATTCATAAGAAAAGTTTTGTACAGAAATAAAAGAAATAAAGAAAGCAAGAATGCAACAAAGGCCAAAAGTGTCTCACAATAGACTAGAAACATTAATCTAAACACTAAAACTGAACTAACTATTGCTGCTAATCCAGTCTTGGTTTGATGCCATTTAAAATTACCTCAAATCCATCACCAGGTGGTTATGGAATCAGTATCCCAATAGAAGAATCCTTCCAACATGGATTAGGCTGTGTTTGTCAAAATCAGTGTCAAATATAGTTTCTGAATACTTCTTTGTCTGGCTAGGGGATTACGATCAATCAGCACACATACCATATTCTAGGCTGCTAAGGAAGTTCTTCCAACAGGCTGGACTAAGAGTTAATACCACACATTGGATAGAACTACGCTAGCAATTAAGTTTATAGATATGAGATGGAGACAAAAGATTTCCAACCTGACTGTAATCTGTTGCATGCATGATATCAGTGATCATGCATTTTCTCAATCCCTTTGTATTTCAATCTGGTTCTCTAACACGCAGTGTCTTGAATCTGAAGTTGGGCATTTTATGTTTATCAGCATTTAGAATTCCTTTAGCCTCTGATGGAAGATTCTAATAATTTGAAATGTGACAAGTACCTGCAAAATGAACAACCATGTCAGTTAAAAAAATCAACTAGCTTGTTGCCTTCTCTGAGTACATGGACAATCTGTATGGTTCCTTTCTGTTACACCTCGAAAAATTTTCCGTTAATGCACAATGGATAAACTAACGAAGGGAACGAAGTATACGATGTTTCAATAAGTAAGAAATAGCATTTGATGATCCTAATTGATATTTCAAAGACATTCGAGGTAAGAGAAGAAAGTTTGCCAAGAAAGGCAAGGTTTACGATATGTATCGGATAAGATTTATGAGTAACAAGTTAATGATGACTTAATGATGTCTTGGAGAAGAGTTATAACATCCCTTAGATTGTTAATGAGGTGTTAAACAAGTGTTAATAAGGCTCCATAAGGATTGGAGATCAAACGAGTCGACGAGAACGAGTTTCGGAATAGCTGGGCATTATACGGTCCAACATACTGGCCGTATGTTAGGCCGTATATTCTGCCCAGAAATGCAGCCCTCACTGGACCAAATCTACGACCACACATAGAACTGAGTCGGGACAGGTTCTAATTTAATATAAGGGACCCAAGTTCATTTCATTTCATTTCATTTTCACTCCCCTTCTCTCAAGAACTCTCTAGAATATTTCTCCATACCTTTTCCACAAGAACTCAAGAGAAATTGATGATCAACTTCATCAAACCAAGAGAATCAAGTGTAAGAAACTCATTAGGGCTCATCCAAGACAAGAAATCCCACTGGAGGTGAACTAGGGTTTTGGATCAAGTGAAGTGTTTCCACCCAAGGTCCATTCCTACACCCTCTAAGGTAAGGTTTATGGTCATTCCATGTTGTTTAAAGTATTGAGAGGTCGAAAGACTTGGATTGTAGAAAGAGATAGAAATTGGGTCATGAATGTTAGAATAGTACCATATTTGAGTAGTATCTTGGAATGAGTCATGATTCTTGATGTGATTATAGTTATGTTATAAATGACATTAAGAACATGGGATAGACATTGTATATGAGTGAATGTAATAGTGTGCTATAACCATGGTTACAGATGATTTGAAGTGAATTGGGAAATATGGATAATGTAGGTGAATAAAGACTATTGATTATGATGTTGTGAGTGTTATTATAGACGTTTGGGAGTTGATATATGATATGGAGAAAGTTATATAAACAAAGGAGATGCTGCCCAATTTTCTCTAGCTTTATTCAAGTATGCTAAGCTATCGATTATCTAATGTTAGTATAAACTCTAATGAAGGTAGAAACGTGAGCATTTAAGGAGAACGTTCAAGTGATAGAATAGCTGAACGAAAACTTATGTAAGGCTAACCCTTCTTTCAATAAGGCAAGGTTCCTTAGCTATATATCTATCCTTTCATGAGTCGATAATGTCCTCCAAATGATTCTATCTTTAAAGCTACTAAAGCTCATGATTTTCGTTATGTTTACGATTCTACTAAATTCCTTATATGATGGGTGATCCTCTAAGGATAGATGTAATGAAACGATGATATTAATGATGTCGAAGATTTTTCTAAGCTCCTATGTATATATGTCTATGTATGACTATTGTTATATCCCGTGTCTTTACACGTTGGAAAAATTTGGAAATATTCTTGACTTGTAAGAAATAAGATCATAATTAACTTTTATTTGACATAGGAGTTGTGTATGAAAGAATATTAATGTGGCAGTGTCGAATAAGGCCAAGGACAAATTTGGAATTTTGAAAATTAGTTTCGGGAATTACAAAATATGATTCACAAGTCATTGGGCTCAAAAAAATTGAAATGAAAAATGAGGCCCAATGTACTAGGGGTGGCCGGCCAAGCTCTTGGTCTTGGCCCAAGTCCACCTAGTTGAACATGTGCTATTCATGTGATCAACTAGTATATACTTGGATAGGCACTAAGACAATTCAAGAAGCATAGAACAACAAGCCAAAAAAAAAAAAAAAAAAAAAAAGAGGAGCTCTCGGGTTTGAGGGCAAAAATTAGCCACCAAAAATCTTGCTCTAAAAATTTTTCTCTTGTTGGATTTTCACTAATTCAAAGTCCCTTTGCAACTTGGTGTAGTTGGTTTGGAAGGAAGAAGTCTTGTTTCTTCAAGTTGACCCTATATTCAAGTGAAGAAGATTGAGTAAAAAGGTAAGAATTTATCCCTTATTATTGTGTTATGAAGTATTGTTTGTGTTGTAGTATGTAGAAATGAGTTGATTGTATGGAAAAATGGAAGTTTGCAAAGTGGGTATGGAATATAGAATGTGGCCGTGTGTGTGTGTTAATGTGTAAGTGAAATGAGTTGAAATTTATGTTGTATTCTAGTTGTGTGTATGATGGAATTCATATGGAGAATGAGAGTTGAATAAATTTGGTTGAAGTTGAAATATAGGGGTTTGGCCGTGTGGTATGGTGTTGGTAGGATGCTAATGAATTAATTTTGTTTAATGTGTTAGTTGTGTTATTGTGATGCTTGCAATGTAAATGAAGATAAAATGATATAAGTTTGTATTGAAATGGAATGTAGAAGCTTATGTCGTTTTATTATGATTTTCTGACATTAGGAAAATGAAGTTATTTGGTTGTTAATTGTGATGATCATTGATGAATTTGGAAGTTGGAAACATGTTGTGAATATGTGTGCCAAAGATTAGATGTTTTGAATAAGTTATGACTTTGGCGGAAAGTTGTATATTATGTATATCGTGAGTATAACTTGAGGAAACGATATGAAATGTTTCTAAAACTATATTGTGATGATCTTGATTGATAATGAATGTGAAATCATTGATATTAGTTTAAAGATTTAGGTTGGAGTGAAGGTTATGTCACTTTGTTAGAATGATGGCTAGTTGAAGGATATTGTGTCTCTAATGTTTGTTGTTGATGTTGATGTTGTTGTTTGGGTTGTTGTTGATGGTTTTGAGCCAAGTTGAATTCTCGGGGGTGCTATATGTATAGGGGAAGTGCTGCCGAAATTTCGGTAGGCAAGTATGCATTAAGTTGAATTTGTGGCATCCATAACTCATAATTGGTAAATGTGACCATTTGCAGATTTTCGACGAAACGGGAAGTGAGCTTGGATAGGCTTAGAAAGCTCAAAAGGTATGTAAAGCTACCCCGGTCCTTCTTTTGGCATGCCTAAGTGTAGTAGAATAGGATTCGGGCCTCGGATGACTTTCTGCCCCTCGGAATCCGCAATTGAAAATCTCGCTTTTTCCTTCAGTAAGATTGAACCCTTTTTGTATGCTTTCTTGAAAATTATGCAAACTTTCCCCAAAACTTTATGAAAAGTTATAGAATGTCCGTAGAACCTTCGTAGGTGACCCCATAAGCTGAAAACGCGTAATTTGAGCCCACCGCCTTGTCTGTTCCGAGGTGGGCCCACTATTCCCGGTTTTACCCTTATTGTACTTAAGGCCTGTTTTCGAACGGTTTTGAAAGGAATGTTCTGACTGCTCTTTTAACTACTAAACAAAAACTATTTTAAATATTTCCTTAAGTCTTATGAATCGTCTTGTCACTTGGAACGACTTCAGAAAGGTTATGCTTCTGTAATTCATTATGACATCTGAAACCCACTTATTACAATCCCGTCTGACTTCATTAAACTGGTTTGTCATTGATATGCCTCATCGAGTCTCCAAAAATATTTATGATATTTTAACTGCATTTAGTTTCTCACTACTCCATTCGTGGATGCCCCAATGTTTCCCACACTGAGCCCGGGCCAGGATATGTTGTCAAGCGTGATCCTTTGCATTGTTCGCCGTGCCTCGATGTGAGGGGGCAGGTATACGCGTACATGGGTTTGTGGAGTATGCTGTGCCATGTACGCTTGTTCTAATATGATTTGCTATGGCCATCTGATATGATATATTATGTGACGGGGTTATGTCCCATTCTGATTCTTCTGTGTTGTGGCACCAGCGTCGGGAGGGTGGCCACGTTCTGTCTGCCGAGTCCCTTGGCAGGGGCCGGATTTGATATGACATATGTTTCTGTATACACTCTGCATGTTTTGAAAGTATGTATTTGATACTTTGGATTTTCTGCTCGCTTTCTGTACGTTCTGTACCAGCTATGATTCTGTTTCTGTAATTCAGGCTTTACAAATTCAGTACATATTTCGTACTGACCCCCTTTCTTCGGGGGCTGCGTTTTCATGCCGCGCAGGTACCGACGACAGGTTTGCGGATCCGTCCGTCTAGGATATCTTTTCTGCCATTTGGAGCGCTCTTTTATTCAGAGCCATCTTTTGGTACAGTCTGCCACTTCTATATATGTATATTCTCGTTCATGGGTACGGCGGGGCCCTGTCCCGTCATATGATTCTGTCGGTCTGTTTAGAGGTCTGTGGACATGTTCGTGGGTTGGGGTCTTTCTGTACAGTTGTGTGCTTATGTTGTGTTTGGGCGACCCCATTCGCCGCGGCGGCCGGTCCGCATATATTTAAATGTTGCTTTGTTGGCCCTGTGTAGCCTTTGTTGGTATTTTCTGCGTGCAGGGTATATGGGATAGTCCGTAAAACAAAGGAAACTCTGCCGAACTTTTTCTGGAATTATCTAAATTGGAAATAAAGCCTTGTCGGCTTCTGCTATATACTAGAATGCGTTTGATACAATTTGAGATAGCATTGATAGATGTGTTCGAGTGCCCAGATCGGGCACTAGTCACGGCCTACGGGGTTGGGTCGTGACAAAAGTGGTATCAGAGCGGTTCGTCCTCGGAATGTCTACAGACCGTGTCTAGTAGAGTCTTGTTTATCGGTGTGTTGTGCACCACACCTATAAATTGGAGGCTACAGGGCATTTAGGATACTACCCTTCTTTCTGTCTTAGATCGTGCGATAGAGCTGTGTTATCAGGATGATTCCTCCCTAACGAATTGTTACATTTGCAGTTATGCCTCCAAAAAAGGCGACAGCGGCCCAAAAGGCCAAGGCAGCAACTGTGGGAGAGACTAGTCGGGCCCAGAGGGTTACCAGGGCCCATGCACATATGGCTCCGAATATTTTGCCCCCGGCAGAGGGCTCTTCCACACCGCCACATGTAGAGGAGATTGGAGCAGCAGCAGCTGCAGGTAGAGGGGCGGCTCCACCGCCAGCTCTCGAGATTCCAGTACCTGAGCCACCAGCTCCACGGCCAGGGACTGAGGATCAGACTATGAGAGAGGCAGTCCAACTATTGACCAGACTTGTGGCAGGACAGGTTCAGGGGCACGGATTGGGAGGTGACCGAGCATATAGGCGTGACAGTTCAAGAGCTCGTGAGTTCTTGACTTGTGGCCCTCCAGAGTTCTTCGGGACAAAGCCCGAGGAGGATCCTGAGGAGGTTATCAGGAAGATGCGGCGCACTTTACGGCTGATTAATGCTTCCGAGACAGAGTCAGTTGCGTTGGCCTCGTACCGGTTGTATGATGTGGCGGCTAATTGGTACGAGTCATGGGAGTTATCTAGAGGGGACGGCGCTCCCCCAGCAGTTTGGGATGATTTTTCTCAGGCTTTTCTTAGCCATTTTCTGCCTCCGGAGTTACGACGGGCCAAGGCTGACAGATTCTTATTACTGAGACAGAGGGGCCGCAGCGTCCGAGAGTATAGTATGGAGTTCGACTCATTGGCCCGATACGCACCTGCTGTGGTATCTACTATGGCTGATAGGATGCACAGGTATATTATGGGGCTGGACCGGTATTTTGTCGACAGTTGCTTGGTATTGGCCGCTCAGCCCGATATGGATATTGCCCGTATTCAGGCGCACGCCCAGGGCATGGAGGACCGGCACAGGGGTCATCAGCCCGATAGGAGTCAGGATCGAAGACAGCCCAAGAGGGCCAGATCATCTGGGTATTCGGGAGATGTTCGGGGCAGACAGCCTCAGCAGCCTAGCAGACATCTATCCCAGCCGGCACAGAGCGCACCTCCACAGCCTACAGGTCGCAGATTTGATAGCCCAGGGTATTCAGGAGCAGGTCAGAGCTCCAGGGCTTTAGGTTCGCGGACAGATAGGGGCTCTGGTCAGACGAGGCCACCTAGGCCTCAATGTTCTTATTGTGGAAGATACCATCCTGGGGAGTGCTACAGAGCCACCGGTGCATGTTTTTCTTGTGGCCGTCAGGGCCATTCTGTGAGAGATTGCCCGTATAAGGGTAATTCGGGCGGTGCAGCGCAGCCTACCGGATCAGCCGTCGGGTCATCATCTTCATCAGTGGCTATGCGCCCTACTGGGCCAGGTACGTCAGCACCGGCGGGTCGCGGCAGAGGTCGTGGTGGAGCTTCTGGTACTAGCGGTCCTTCGAACCGCATTTACGCTTTGGCCAGCCGCCAGGATCAGGAGGCATCGCCTAATGTCGTTACAGGTACATTATTGGTTTTCTCACGGTCTGTGTATGCATTAATTGATCCAGGTTCGACTTTGTCATATATTTCGCCTCTGGTTGCCAGTAAAATTGGTATAACGTCTGAACCTATAGAGCCATTTGAGGTAGCCACACCGATTGGGGACTTTATTGTAGCGAAACAGGTATATAAAGACTGTTCTGTAATTATATGCGGCCGAGATACTAAGGCAGATCTGGTGGAGTTAGATATGATCGAGTTCGATGTTATTATGGGTATGGACTGGCTAGCTTCCTGTTATGCTAATGTTGACTGCCAAAATAAGGTAGTTCGTTTCTAGTTTCCTGGGGAGCCAGTTATAGAATGGGCAGGTAATACTGCATCGCCGAAAGGTAAATTTATTTCATACCTTAAGGCGAAGAAAATGATCCGAAAGGGTTATATTTATCATCTGGTTCGGGTACAAGACTTGACAGCAGAAACGCCGACTCTTCAGTCAGTTCCCGTGGTTAATGAATTTCCAGATGTGTTCCCAGATGAGCTTCCAGGCCTTCCTCCAGAGCGGGAGATAGATTTTACTATTGATTTGCTTCCAGATACTCAGCCTATATCTATTCCCCCGTACAGAATGGCACCGGCAGAATTGAAAGAACTGAAAGAGCAGTTGAAGGATCTGTTAGAAAAAGGCTTCATTAGACCCAGTACTTCGCCTTGGGGAGCCCCGGTATTATTTGTGCGTAAGAAAGACGGGTCGCTGCGTATGTGTATTGATTATCGGTAGCTGAATAAGGTAACAATAAAGAATAAGTACCCCCTCCCCAGAATTGATGATTTGTTTGATCAGTTGCAGGGCGCCAAATATTTTTCGAAGATAGACCTTCGGTCAGGCTATCACCAGGTACGGGTACGAGAGGCCGATATTCCTAAGACAGCATTCCGGACCAGATATGGGCATTATGAATTCAGAGTTATGTCATTTGGGTTAACTAATGCTCCTGCGGTATTCATGGATCTAATGAATCGGGTATTCAGGCCGTTCTTGGATATGTTCGTAATTGTATTTATCGATGATATTCTGGTTTATTCTCGGTCCGAGGCAGAGCACGCAGATCATCTGAGAGCGGTATTAGGGGTACTTCGGCATCAGAAATTATATGCAAAATTTTCTAAATGTGAATTCTGGCTGGCTTCAGTGGCATTCCTGGGGCATATTATTGCAGCTGATGGTGTCCGGGTGGATACACAGAATATTGAGGTCGTGAAGAATTGGCCCAGACCCACGACGTCCACAGAGGTACGTAGTTTTCTGGGGTTAGCAGGCTATTACAGAAGATTTGTGGAAAAGTTTGCTTCGATTTCAGCGCCTTTGACAAGGCTAACTCAGAAGGGAGCCAAGTTCCAGTGGACTGATGCTTGTGAACGAAACTTCCAGTTGCTGAAAGAGAAGATGACTACAGCTCCAGTTCTGACTCTTCCCGAGGGACCAGACGGGTATGTTATTTATTGTGATGCTTCTGGTGTGGGGTTAGGCTGTGTATTGATGCAGCACGGCCGAGTTATAGCGTATGCCTCCCGACAGCTCAAAAAGCATGAAAAGAATTATCCTACTCACGATCTGGAGCTTGCAGCGGTGATGCATGCCCTGAAGATATGGAGACATTATGTATATGGCGTTCATGTTGATATCTATACAGATCATAAGAGTCTCCAGTATATTTTCAAGCAGAAAGAGCTTAATTTGCGGCAGCGGAGGTGGCTGGAGCTCCTGAAAGACTATGATGTGGATATTCTGTATCATTCGGGCAAGGCTAATGTTGTTGCAGATGCGCTTAGCCGGAAATCTATGGGCAGCTTGGCAGATTTACAGCCAGATAGGAGAGAGATAGTACGTGATATTCATCAGTTGGCTAATCTTGGGGTTCGTCTGGCCGATTCTGGAGGTACACGGATTTCTATTAAGGAAGATATCAAGCGGCATCAATATGAAGATCCTGTTTTAGCTCGATACAGAGACACTGCCCATGAAAAGGAGAAGACTCCGTTCGAGTTTACACCAGACGGAACCTTACTATACAGAGGCAGGTTGTGTGTACCTGATATTGCAGGGCTACGGCAGCAGGTTATGGGCGAGGCACATTATGCTCGCTATTCTGTTCATCCTGGGTCTACGAAGATGTACCATGATCTTAGATGCCTATACTGGTGGGATGGCATGAAACGGGATATCGCAGAGTTCGTCGCCCAGTGTCCAAATTGTCAGCAGGTCAAAATTGAACATCAGAGACCGGGTGGACTGTTGCAGGAAATGGAAATTCCGACGTGGAAGTGGGAGATAATCAATATGGACTTCATTACAGGTTTGCCTCGCACTCCACAAAGTATGATTCCATCTGGGTTATTGTGGATAGGCTGACAAAATCAGCCCATTTTCTCCCCGTCAAAACTACTTATTCCGCTGAGGATTATGCCAGGCTTTATATTAAAGAAATTGTGCGACTTCATGGAGTTCCTATATCTATTATCACTGACAGAGGTGCTCAGTTCACAGCGAACTTCTGGAGATCTTTTCAGGAAGGATTAGGGACTCAGCTGAGCCTGAGCACAGCTTTCCATCCTCAGAGTGACGGACAGGCCGAGCGCACTATCCAGACGCTTGAAGATATGTTGCGGGTCTGTGTTATTGATTTCAGAGGTAGCTGGGAGGATCACTTGCCATTGATTGAATTTGCTTATAATAACAGTTACCATTCCAGCATCCATATGGCTCCGTACGAGGCCTTGTATGGCAGGAAATGCAGGTCACCTATCGGCTGGTTTGATATTGGCGAGACAGAGTTAATTGGCCCAGATATGATCCAGCAGGCCGTTGATAAGGTGAAACTTATCCGAGAGCGACTGTTAGCAGCCTAGAGTCGACAGAAGTCATACGCTGATAAACGGCATCGACCGTTGGAATTCCAGGTAGGCGATTGGGTATTTCTGAAGGTATCGCCTATGAAAGGCGTGATACGGTTCGGCAGAAAGGGTAAGCTCAGTCCGCGTTATATTGGGCCTTATCAGATTATTAGAAAAATTGAAAATGTCGCCTATGAGTTAGATCTGCCCTCAGATTTGAAAGCGGTACATCCGGTATTCCATGTATCTATGCTCCGCAAATGCATTGGTGATCCCTCCGGAATATTCCCTGCGGATGATATTCAGGTGACGGAGCAGTTATCTTATGAGGAGCAACCCGTAGCTATCTTGGACCGCCAGGTAAGGAAGCTCCGGAACAAAGATGTAGCCTCTGTTAAGGTGTTGTGGCGTAACAATAATAGGGAGGAAATGACCTGGGAGGCCGAAGAGGAGATGAAGAAGAAATATCCTCATTTGTTCCCAGTGCCCTCAGGTAATTTCGAATCTTTGCTTAATTCCATTTCAATAATGAATGTGTACCATATGTGCTGTCTATAAACAGAAACTCCCCCGAAGCCATTTCAAACCCTATAAGAATAAATTTAACATTCGAGGACGAATGTTCTAAAGGGGGGGAGGATGTTATATCCCGTGTCTTTACACGTTGGAAAAATTTGGAAATATTCTTGACTTGTAAGAAATAAGATCATAATTAACTTTTATTTGACATAGGAATTGTGTATGAAAGAATATTAATGTGGCAGTGTCGAATAAGGCCAAGGACAAATTTGGAATTTTGGAAATTAGTATCGGGAATTACAAAATATGATTCATAAGTCATTGGGCTCAAAAAAATTGAAATGAAAAATGAGGCCCAATGTACTAGGGGTGGCCGGCCAAGCTCTTGGTCTTGGCCCAAGTCCACCTAGTTGATCATGTGCTATTCATGTGATCAACTAGTATATACTTGGATAGGCACTAAGACAATTCAAGAAGCATAGAACAACAAGCCAAAAAAAAAAAAAAGAAAGAGGAGCTCTCGGGTTTGAGGGCAAAAATTAGCCACCAAAAATCTTGCTCTAAAAATTTTTCTCTTGTTGGATTTTCACTAATTCAAAGTCCCTTTGCAACTTGGTGTAGTTGGTTTGGAAGGAAGAAGTCTTGTTTCTTCAAGTTGACCCTATATTCAAGTGAAGAAGATTGAGTAAAAAGGTAAGAATTTATCCCTTATTATTGTGTTATGAAGTATTGTTTGTGTTGTAGTATGTAGAAATGAGTTGATTGTATGGAAAAATGGAAGTTTGCAAAGTGGGTATGGAATATAGAATGTGGCCGTGTGTGTGTGTTAATGTGTAAGTGAAATGAGTTGAAATTTATGTTGTATTCTAGTTGTGTGTATGATGGAATTCATATGGAGAATGAGAGTTGAATAAATTTGGTTGAAGTTGAAATATAGGGGTTTGGCCGTGTGGTATGGTGTTGGTAGGATGCTAATGAATTAATTTTGTTTAATGTGTTAGTTGTGTTATTGTGATGCTTGCAATGTAAATGAAGATAAAATGATATAAGTTTGTATTGAAATGGAATGTAGAAGCTTATGTCGTTTTATTATGATTTTCTGACATTAGGAAAATGAAGTTATTTGGTTGTTAATTGTGATGATCATTGATGAATTTGGAAGTTGGAAACATGTTGTGAATATGTGTGCCAAAGATTAGATGTTTTGAATAAGTTATGACTTTGGCGGAAAGTTGTATATTATGTATATCGTGAGTATAACTTGAGGAAACGATATGAAATGTTTCTAAAACTATATTGTGATGATCTTGATTGATAATGAATGTGAAATCATTGATATTAGTTTAAAGATTTAGGTTGGAGTGAAGGTTATGTCACTTTGTTAGAATGATGGCTAGTTGAAGGATATTGTGTCTCTAATGTTTGTTGTTGATGTTGATGTTGTTGTTTGGGTTGTTGTTGATGGTTTTGAGCCAAGTTGAATTCTCGGGGGTGCTATATGTATAGGGGAAGTGCTGCCGAAATTTCGGTAGGCAAGTATGCATTAAGTTGAATTTGTGGCATCCATAACTCATAATTGGTAAATGTGACCATTTGCAGATTTTCGACGAAACGGGAAGTGAGCTTGGATAGGCTTAGAAAGCTCAAAAGGTATGTAAAGCTACCCCGATCCTTCTTTTGGCATGCCTAAGTGTAGTAGAATCGGATTCGGGCCTCGGATGACTTTCTGCCCCTCGGAATCCGCAATTGAAAATCTCGTTTTTTCCTTCAGTAAGATTGAACCCTTTTTGTATGCTTTCTTGAAAATTATGCAAACTTTCCCCAAAACTTTATGAAAAGTTATAGAATGTCCGTAGAACCTTCGTAGGTGACCCCATAAGCTGAAAACGCGTAATTTGAGCCCACCGCCTTGTCTGTTCCGAGGTGGGCCCACTATTCCCGGTTTTACCCTTATTGTACTTAAGGCCTGTTTTCGAACGGTTTTGAAAGGAATGTTCTGACTGCTCTTTTAACTACTAAACAAAAACTATTTTAAATATTTCCTTAAGTCTTATGAATCGTCTTGTCACTTAGAACGACTTCAGAAAGGTTATGCTTCTGTAATTCATTATGACATCTGAAACCCACTTATTACAATCCCGTCTGACTTCATTAAACTGGTTTGTCATTGATATGCCTCATCGAGTCTCCAAAAATATTTATGATATTTTAACTGCATTTAGTTTCTCACTACTCCATTCGTGGATGCCCCAATGTTTCCCACACTGAGCCCGGGCCAGGATATGTTGTCAAGCTTGATCCTTTGCATTGTTCGCCGTGCCTCGATGTGAGGGGGCAGGTATACGCGTACATGGGTTTGTGGAGTATGCTGTGCCATGTACGCTTGTTCTAATATGATTTGCTATGGCCATCTGATATGATATATTATGTGACGGGGTTATGCCCCATTCTGATTCTTCTGTGTTGTGGCACCAGCGTCGGGAGGGTGGCCACGTTCTGTCTGCCGACTCCCTTGGCAGGGGCCGGATTTGATATGACATATGTTTCTGTATACACTCTGCATGTTTTGAAAGTATGTATTTGATAGTTTGGATTTTCTGCTCGATTTCTGTACGTTCTGTACCAGCTATGATTTTGTTTCTGTAATTCAGGCTTTACAAATTCAGTACATATTTCGTACTGACCCCCTTTCTTCGAGGGCTGCGTTTTCATGCCGCGCAGGTACCGACGACTGGTTTGCGGATCCGTCCGTCTAGGATATCTTTTCTGCCATTTGGAGCGCTCTTTTATTCAGAGCCATCTTTTGGTACAGTCTGCCACTTCTATATATGTATATTCTCGTTCATGGGTACGGCGGGGCCCTGTCCCGTCATATGATTCTGTCGGTCTGTTTAGAGGTCTGTGGACATGTTCATGGGTTGGGGTCTTTCTGTACAGTTGTGTGCTTATGTTGTGTTTGGGCGACCCCATTCGCCGCGGCGGCCGGTCCGCATATATTTAAATGTTGCTTTGTTGGCCCTGTGTGGCCTTTGTTGGTATTTTCTGTGTGCAGGGTATATGGGATAGTCCGTAAAACAAAGGAAACTCTGCCGAAATTTTTCTGGAAATTATCTAAATTGGAAATAAAGCCTTGTCGGCTTCTGCTATATACTAGAATGCGTTTGATACAATTTGAGATAGCATTTGATAGATGTGTTCGAGTGCCCAGATCGGGCACTAGTCACGGCCTACGGGGTTGGGTCGTGACAACTATTATGTAACAGCGAGCTTATATGGCTGGGTATGGTATGTATTGCGCGCACACCACTGCAGTTGGGTACGGATAACCTTAAGGCTTGGTAGGGCCAGGTATGTATAATCACCGAGCCTTGCCATGTTCGGGTATGTGAAACACCGAACCTTCATGGTCGGGTATGCTATGAATACGAATATGAATACGAATACGAATATGGTTATGAATATGTATATAAATACGGATACAAATCTGGATATGGATATGGATGCATGCATATGTACATATGTATGTACACAATCACGCATTAGAAATGGAAGGTCCCTATGAAAAGCAAGTAAGTGTTTATGACGATGGTTCTACTACATCCCATCTTATGCTATTTCTTATGTTGTCTATTATGCTTCTATAATAATGTTGATTATGCTTTACATACTCAGTACATTCTTCATACTGACGTCCTTTTATTTGTGGACGATGTGTCATGCCCGCAGGTGGCCAAGGAGACAGGCTTGATGCATAGCTTTATTACTCAGAGACCACGTAGAGGAGCTCTATTTCATTCTGAGCTATAGATTTTGGTATCTATTCTTTTGTGTACATACTTATGGGCATGGCGGGGTCATGTCCCGCCTATATGATGTGACATGCTCTTCTTAGAGGCTCGTAGACATGTGTATATGGTTAGACGTCTTTATCCTTGTCGGCTTACATTTTGTATATCATTTTGATAGCCTCGTTGGCTTATGTACATTGAAATGGGCATAGTTGTTGATGGTGATATAAATGTATTGTTGCCCAATGAGATTAGCATGAATGATGGATAGAAAGTATGATTAAGCTATGTGGCTCACCTAGATGAAAATGTGAATGTACGATAAGAGGTGCCCGGGTGGGTTAGCACCGGGTACCCGTCAAGGCCCTCCGGTTGGGTCGTGACAAAAGTGGTATCATAGCAGTTCTGTCCTAGGGTGTCTCTACGAGCCGTGTCCAGTAGAGTCTTTATTATAGGTGTATTGCACGCCATACTTATATACAGGAGGCTGCGGGGATTTTAGGAATGAATGACGTTCTTTCTTTGTAAGATCGTGCGATAGATCCCTGATATAAGGATTTCAGAGATGCCTGTGAAGAGAAAGGCTACGGTAGCCCAAAAGGGCAAGACAGTGGCAGGAAAGAGGGCTGAAAGATCACCACCAACGATTGTAGAGGAAAGTGAGTCCCAGAATGCGGCTCAATCTCAGTCATCTCATTCAGTGCCTATTTCTGAGGAGCATGAGGGAGTCTCAGCCCCAGCTCCAGCACCTCCGGCTCCTCCACCGGATGCTTCAAGCCAAGATGTAAAAGAGGCCATTCATTTACTTACTCAATTGGTTGCCGCCTAAACTCAGCGGCAAGGTACAAGGAAAGGTGATAGGGTTGTTAGTGCAAGGGCCCATGATTTTATTATCTTGAACCCTCCGGAATTTTTCGGATCAAAGCCGGATGAGGACCCTCAGAATTTTATTGACGGGATGTTGAGGACACTTCGGTTGATACATGCTTCGGACATTGAATCGGTGGAGCTAGCATCCTATAGATTGAGGGATGTTGCGGTTCATTGGTACACAGTTTGGATGGCCTCACGGGGAGCCAATGCACCTCCCCCGGTATGGCAGGAATTTGTAGATGCCTTCCTCCGACATTACTTGCCTCCAGAAGTTCGGCGGGCTAGAGCCGATAAATTCCTGAATCTAAGGCAAGGGAGTATGAGCACTTTGGAGTATAGTCTCCTCTTCAATTCTTTGGCTAGGTATGCATCGGCCATGGTAGTGGACATAGGTGACCGAGTGCACCTATTTGTGAGAGGCCTAGGGACACATTTGATGGATAGGTGCTTGACTGCGTCCCTTCAGGACAACATAGATATTTCACGCATTCAAGCCCATGCCTAAAATTTAGAGGAAAGCCAACAACAACAAATAAGTGAGCGTGAGCATGATAGAGGGTTTAACAAGAGGGCTAGATCTTTGGGTTCGATGAGTGAGTTTAGAGGCGGGCATAGACAGCAGTTTTCTAGGCATTCGGGCCATTCTATGACTAGTGCGCCTCCACGGTTAACAGGCCAGAGATTTGATAGATCTACTCATTCCGGGCCGAGTCAGAGTTTTTCGAGATCTCAGTTCAGGGGTGATTCGGGTCAGACGAGGCCACCCATGCCACGATGTTCCGAGTGTGGGAAGTTATATTGGGGCCAGTGCCGATTAGGTTCAGAGGTTTGCTATGCATGTGGTCGGCCAGGCCATATTATGCGTGATTGCCCCTCAGTTGGTGGTAGAGGTAGGACCCAGCCTTCAGGGTCGGTAGCCGGATCTTCGTCATCTATACGCCCTATGGGGCCAGGTTCACATGCGCCAGTCGGCCATGGTAGAGGAAGAGGGAGAGTCCCCAGTTCTAGCAGTCCTCAGCACCGTATTTATGCTTTGGCTGGACGCTAAGATCTTGAGTCTTCTCCTGATGTTGTCACAGGTATATTATCGGTATTTTCTCATGATCTATATGCTTTGATAGATCCGGGCTCCACATTGTCATATGTTACTCCATATATTTCGGGTCGGTTAGGAGTCAAGCCGGAGTCGATCAAACCTTTTGAGGTGTCTACACCCGTTGGTGAGTCGGTAATAGCTAGCCGAGTATATAGAAATTGTGTAGTTGTGATTTGTGAACATCGTACTATGGTTGACTTACATGAGTTAAAAATGGTGGATTTTGATGTTATTATGGGCATGGATTGGTTAGCTTCTTGCTATACCAATGTTGATTGTAGAATGAAAATGGTTCGCTTCCAATTTTCGGGAGGACCAGTTTTAGAATGGAAGGGAAATACTGCGTCACCAAGGTAGGTTTATTTCCTATCTAAAGGCAAGGAAGATGATCACAAAGGGTTGTATTTAACATCTAGTTCGGGTTCAAGATGTAGAAGTTGAACCGCTAACTCTTTAGTCAGTCCCCGTGGTGAATGAGTTTCCGGATGTGTTCTCGGAAGACCTTCCAGGCCTCCCTCCAAAGCGGGAGATTGACTTTGCTATAGATGTGCTACCAGATACAAAACCTATATCTATCTCTCCTTACAGAATGGCTCCCGCAGAGTTGAAAGAATTGAAGGAGCAATTGAAGTGCTTGCTTGAGAAAGGCTTTATTGGGCCTAGTTCATCCCCGTGGGGAGCACCCGTGTTTTTTGTCCGAAAGAAAGATGGCTCTTTGCGAATGTGCATTGACTATCGGCAATTGAATAAGGTGATGATTAAGAACAAATATCCTCTTCTGAGGATTGATGACTTGTTTGATCAATTACAAGGTGCCAAATGGTTTTCAAAGATAGATTTGAGGTCCGGGTATCATCAAGTGAGAGTTAGGGAGAAAGATATCCCTAAGACAGGCTTCAGAACAAGATATGGCCATTTTGAGTTCCGGGTAATGTCATTTGGGCTAACTAATGCACCGGCAGTATTTATGGATTTGATGAACAATGTGTTCAGGCCCTTCCTAGATCTATTTGTTATTGTATTCATCGACGATATCTTGGTGTATTCCAAATCCGAGGCAGAACATGCGGATCATTTGCGTACTGTCCTTAGAGTGCTTCAAACTCGAGATTTATTCGCCAAATTTTCTAAGTGTGAGTTTTGGTTGAACTCAGTGACATTTCTGGGGCACATTGTTGCAGCCGATGGTATTCGGGTAGATAACCAAAAGATTGAGGCCGTGAAGACTTGGGCAAGGCCCACGACTCCTACGGAGGTTCGTAGCTTTCTGGGTTTAGCAGGTTATTACAAGATATTTGTTGAAGGTTTTTCTTCTATTTCTGCACCACTCACAAAGCTCACACAGAAATCAGCTAAGTCTCAATGGACAGATGCTTGTGAACGTAGTTTCCAATAGCTAAAGGATAGATTAACTTCTGCCCAAGTTCTGACACTTCCAGAGGGATTGGAAGGTTATGTTGTTTATTGCGATGCTTCGGGCATTGGGCTAATGCAACATGGTAAGGTGATTGCGTATGCTTCAAGGCAATTACGGAAACATGAGAAAAATTATCCAACCCATGACCTTGAATTGGCTACAATGATTCATGCATTAAAGATGTGGAGACATTATTTGTATGGTGTCCATATGGATATTTATACAGATCATAAGAGCCTTCAGTAAATCTTCAAGCAGAAAGAGTTGAATTTGCGGCAATGACGATGGTTGGAATTGCTAAAAGATTATGATGTTGATATCCTATATCACCCCAGAAAGGCGAATGTTGTGGTTGATGCTCTTAGCGGTAAATCTATGGGAAATTTGTGTGATGTTCGGCCAGAGAAAAGAGAAATGGCTCGTGAGCTCCAGCAGTTAGCTAGCCTAGGAGTTTGAGTAGTGGACTCAGGTAGTATGGGAGCTACCATTCAGAATTCAGCAGTCTCATCGCTAGTAGTGGAAGTGAAGAAGCGACAATATGAAGATCCCATGCTAATTCATTACAGAGATACACTCCCTCAGAAGGAGAAGTCATCACTCGAGATTTCTGGAGATGGAGTTCTCCGATGCCGAGGTAGATTATGTGTTCCTGATGTGGCATGTTTACGCCACCAAATAGTGAGAGAAACCCATTGCTCCTGTTATTCTGTCCACCCAGGAGCAACGAAAATGTATCATGATCTTAAATCTATGTATCGGTGGAATGGAATGAAGAAGGATATAGCGGAATTTGAAGCTCAATGTCCCAACTGTCAATAAGTGAAAATAGAGCACTAAAAGCCGGGTGGACTGTTGCAAGCTATAGAAATTCCAACTTGGAAGTGGGAAGTAATTAACATGGACTTCATTACAGGCTTACCCCGTTCTCGACGTAAGTATGATTCTATATGGGTGATTGTGGATAGACTCACGAAGTCAGCTCATTTCTTACCAGTAAGAACTACATATATGGCAGAAGATTATGCAAAGCTTTATGTCAAAGAGATTGTCACGACCCGACTCGGGGCCGCGACGAGCACCCGGTGCTAACCCACCCGAGCACCCTCTTAGCTTACTCTTATACCTACATCTAGGTGAGCCACATAATTATACATACATTTCCATTCATTCGTCAACTAGTCCCAATTGGACAACGGTACATTTATATCACCATAGGCATCTATGCCACATCAATATACGTGGCCAACGTGGCCGACAAAATGATATACAAAACATAGGCCGACATGGCCGGACCTGTCTAACCATATACACATGACTACGAGCCTCTAGGAAGAGTATAACACATCACATGAGCGGGACAGGACCCCGCTATGCCCATAATTATATACACAAAATAATAAGTACCCAAAAGCTATGGCTCCGAAGGAAATGGAGCTCCGCCATGTAATCTCTGAATAAGCAGCTATGGATCAAGTCTGTCTCCCTGTGCACCTGCGGGCATGACGCAGCGTCCACAAACAAAAGGACGTCAGTACGAAGAATTTACTGAGTATGTAAAACATGATCAACATCAATATAGAAGCATCATAGACAATATATGAAGTGGCATAGGAGGGAAGACAATAATATCATCATCATGGCACTTACCTGCCTTTCATAGGGACTTTCCATTTCTCATGCGTATTTCATAATAGTGCTCGTATTCGTATGCATGCCCCTATTCGCATTCATATACATAGTCTTTTCACATTCATATTCATATTATATACATATCCATACACTTATATACATACATAGCGTACCCGACCATAAGGTTCGGTCTTTCATACGTACTTGGCCAACCAAGGCGAAATGTTATTTCTACCTGGCCCTACCAAGGCTTCAGGGTTATCCGTACCATCTGCAGATGTGTGCGCGCGTTACGTAATCATATACATACATATATATATACATCCATATACATATATTCTACCCGGCATTTTAAGCTCGGGGTGTCATTATAGCCCTTCATAGGCACATGTGAATATAATAGCCCGTAGGCACCTTTAGCATCATTATTATTATCATCGTCATCACTATCATCATCGTTTTCGCTACATCTCTATCTTATGCTTACTCGTCAATGCGGTGCGTAGTACATTCGTAGCACGTATCGAGGGTCTTGAGCTTATGAGCTCGGAGTGTCAATCACTTGAATACAATATACTCATATAGAGGATTTAAGAGTTTGGCCAAGGAACCATGCCTTATGAAAGAAGGGTTAGCCTTACATACCTTTTCGTCGGAATATTCTACACTTGCACGCTTCCTTCCAATGCTAGCGTCTATACCTTCATTAATATCATAACAATGGCCATTAGTCATTCACGTTATCCACATTATTTAGACTCCTTAATTTGCCTCTAATTCACCTATATTCATGGTCATAACATCCAACTTCATCCATTCATCTAAAGTGTCTAGTTCATGATCTTAGTACCATTTATAATGCATTCATATCACAACACAACAACATTCATGATTCAATTCAAACTATTCCTCAAAATGCCACTATTCATCATTCATGACCTACTTGACCATATTTTTTACAATCCATGTATTTCAACTCTTCAATACCTTAAACATCATATAAAAATCATGAATCTTACCTTAGAAGTTGTAGGAACAAGCTTTGGTTAATAATACTCCACTTTGAGCAAAACCCTAGTTTCTCTCCATTTGCATTTTTTGACTTGAATGGTATTTAATGGCTTGCTTACACTTTCTTCACTTGTTTATGTTGTTGGTGACTTATAATCCTTGAAAACTTATGAAATAAATGTAGAGAGATGATTCTAGAGAGAAGTGGTGTAATGTAGA